>NC_052501.1:29877651-29971700 GCF_016617805.1 Bactrocera tryoni
GTTTTTACATTTTTAATCTCGAATGCATTTACATTTAATTAATTTAAAGAAATTTAAAATAAAGTTAAAAAATATATATTTTATTTAATAAATAAATTTATAATCAAAAGATTTTAAAATAAAACTACAAAAAAAAACATAAAAAATGTATTTAAACAAATTTTTCAAAATTAAAAAATTAAACAAAAATTATGCTAAGATTAAAAATAATTGTGTACATCAAAAAACTTTTTTTTAAACAATTTTTACAATTTAAACTGAAAATTTTCATTTAATTCAATTACAAAATTTAAAAAGAAAAAACCAAATAATGCAAAATTTGTTGAAATTTTTAAAAATGAAAAAATAAAACACAAATTATTTAAAGATTAAAAATAATTGTTGAAATAAAAAAAAAAAAATTATGTTTTTACACTTTGAATCGAACATTTGCTTTTAATTCAGATAAAAAATTTAAAAATTAAAAAAAAAAAACATTACAATATAAACATACAAATTAAAAAAAATAAATTAAATAATATAAAATTTAAAAAAAAAATTCAAAAACAATTAAATATTTTATTTAAAAAAATTTTAGTTTATAAAAATTAATTATTAATTCCCAAAAATAATAAATAAATTATTAAAAAATTTATAATTTAAAAATTTCAAAATAAAACTACAAAACAAATATTTTAGCAAATTTTTAAAAATTATTTAAATATTCAAAAAATATTTAACCAAAAAAATAATTTTTAATGCTTTTACATTTTTAATCGAGAACTTAAACTTAATTAAATAAACATATTTTAAACTAAAACTCCACAAAAAAATATTTTTTTAAAGAAATTTAAATACAAATCTACAAAAGAGACTTAAAAAATGTTTTTCGACATATTTTTAAAAATGTAAAAATAAAACAGAAATTATTTAAGGATTAAAAATAATTGTTTAATAAAAAAATTTAATGCTTTTCCGTTTTTAATCGCAAATTTGCATTTAATTCATCTAAAAAATTTTAAAATAGAATTGCAAAAAAAAAAATATTTTATTAAAGAAATTTTTAACAAAAATTTTTATTTTATTAATTAAAAAATTAAAAAAACATCCTTTTTTGGTAGATTTTCTTAAAAAAATTCAAAACAAAACTACAAAAAAACACATAAAAAATTTATTTCAACAAATTTTAGAAAAATTTAAAAATAAATAGTTAAGGATATGAATATTAAAAAAATAAAATTTGTTTTTAACAAAAAAAATATTTTTCCATTTTTAATAGAAAATTTTCATTTAATTCATTTAAAAAATTTGAATACTTATTTGGTTATTGAATTTAAATCATAAATATTTCTTGCTGCATGCCAATCAAAAATAAACCGCTACGTCACTCAAATAGCATATCAATAAATCATGCTTTCAAAATTCATTAAAACTCGTCCGTGAGTAAATTTCGAATCAAATATCCTTCCCCAACATATGCCACCGCTGAACTTTCCCACAAACTTTAAAAATTTATATCACGGAAAAATTACAACGCTTGCCCCTCCTATATGCAGTTAAGTACATACATACATACTATATTATATAAAATTATATATACTCGTAGGTAATCAAGGCACAAGCCCGCGCTCAGTAGAAAATAGAATGACAGAAGTGTGCCACCGTCAACGCCGTGTTAATTTAACCAGGCAATAACCTTCAAATGTTTAAAAATAGTTGACAAACGCACCTACACACATACATACCAAACTCGATTATTTGTTGTCTACCTCAAGTATTACTGAACCCATAATTACATGGACTATTTCCTTTAAAATGGAGAGCAGTGTTTCGAAAGACACGCACTCATTGCAGGAAGTACAAGTTCTAAGCGTTTTTTTGTTGCTTTTAGTTTTATTTTTGTTGTTTGTGGTGGCAACTCTGTCCACCAGATTTTTAACTCTCATTTTGTTATTATTTTTTATTATTTCTCTTTACCAACATTTGACTTACTAGAGCTTATAAATTGCTTTCGATTAGCTGTGATTTTTCATACATGCATATATATGTGTTTATTCACACATACACGTGCATACGTATATATGCATATAAAGGCATTTATTCAAATTTTGTGTATAAAAAGTAAGACATATGAGTGTTTTGAGTCACAATACTGACTAGATACAAACATACATAAAATTATACTCGGTTGTGCTGAAATGTTGAGTGGTTCTACATGTCGTATGAGTGATGTGTGTACGCTGAGCATTTGCTCGTGCAAGTTCGTCGTGCTGACGTTCTTTTGATATTTGAATGGATGTTTGTATGTAAAAATATTATTTATTCAGTTTTATATATACATATTTGTATATACATACATACATATACATATGTATATTATATGTATATGAAAGGAAACATACATTTATTAACATCTGTAACTTCATATCCACGCACCCATATCAAACTCGTGTCCTTTTTCTCTCTTTTGTGCTCACTTACTATTTATTTATTTTTTTCGAAATTCGTTCTCGCTTTTTTTTCTTCCACGCATTGTGTTCTTTCATGTTTTGTCTGTCACGTCAGACCAACAGCATTGAGTGAGTGACGTAAATTGTTATCGCCGTAGCTCGTGCTTACTTTTATTGTTATTGTTATTATTACTATTATTATTATCACTTTTTCACTTGATTATCGTATGTGTTGGCGTTTGGTTTGCTGTTGTTGCTGCTGCCTGATAATATGTGCTACACAGTTTACAAAATTATTAAAATCGTCAACATAAGTTGTGCATATTTACATATGTATATACATGTGTATGTGTACATATATAATTATTATTAATTTTTTTATATTAATATATTAATTATACAGCAATGTTTATTGATAAAATTTGTTGTCATAAATATTAAAAACGATTTTTGCAAAAAAAGTTAGTTAAATATCAGTCAATTTCTGCTAATTGCGTACATCACTTAATTGTTACGAGTAACCGTATTTAGCAAAGATGTTATTAAAAGTAATAATAATGAACCACTCATGACATATAACGGTATTTGGAAAACATTCAAAAATACATATTAATATATTTAAAACCTAGAACTTAAAGGTATTTAGAAAAATAAGCAAAAGAAAAAGTTGTACTTATCGAAAAAAACATAACGGTACTTTCGAAAAATTTTCAAAAACGCATTATATTCAATAACAGAATTTAAAAAAAAAAAACCTAACGATACCTTTGAAAATTTTTCAAAAACGCATTATATTGAAAAACAATATTAAAAAAAAAACATGCAGAAGGAAAAACATGGCTGTATACAATTTTTTCGAAAACAGATTACATTGAATAACGGTATTTCGAAAACACCCAAAGGCACATTTCTATGTATTATAGCAACCTACAACATAACGGTATTTAGAAAAACATGCAAAAAGAAAAGTTTTACTTATCTAAAAAACGTAACGGTACTTCAAAAATTTTCGAAAACGCATTAAATTGGAAAAGGGTATTCGAAAAACATTTTTGTGTATTAAAACAACCTACCACTAATTAATAACAGTATTTTAGAAAGAAAAAAACATAACGGTGTTTTGAAATTTTTTCGACAACGCAACATTCTGGATAACAGTATTTAAAACAACATCAAAAAACTTGTTGTTACTAAAAGTAATGGTCATGAAATAATCGCAACATATAACGGTAGTTCGAAAACACTCAAAAATACATTTTAAAATATTAAAAAACTCAAAACTTAATGGTGGAGAGAAGAACTTACACAACGAAATGTATTATTTATCTAAAACGATATCGGAAAAAAATTTCGAAAACGTATTATATTGAACAACGGTATTTCAAAAACGTTCAAAAATTATTTTTTATGTATTAAAGTATTCTCCAACTTAACTCTTGTTATGGTAGAAAAACATGAAAAACGAAAATTTTTGCTTAACGAAAAGGATCTGACGGTATTTGCAAAATTTTCGAAATCGCATCATTCTACATTACGGTAATTAAAACAACATCAAAATTTTTTTGGTACTTAAAGTAATGGTCATGAACCAGTTACGCCATGGTATAACGGTATATTGAAAACACTCAAAAAGACATTCCTAAATATTAAAAAACTCAAAACTACAATGCACAGTGTCACAAATCCGTGAAAACGATGGTAAAAATCATGAATTGAACTGCTTTCGCATCCACGGTATCCGCCAGCTCTGGCTCCCAGCGACTATTTCTTGCTCTTAGATCTCTAAAGGATGCTCGCTGGGAAGAAATTTTCGTCGAATGAAGAAGTGATCGCCGATACTGAGGCCTATTTTAAAGCAAAGGACAAATCATACTACAAAAATGGTATCGTAAAGTTGGTGGGTCTCTAACTGTCTTGAAAGGAACTATGAGGAACAAAACAAAACGAATGTTGCCAACAAAAATTTTTTTCTATGTACGGCCGAGGACTTTTCAATTGATCTGTTATAGGAAACCATACTGGGAGCTGGAAAAACTTAATAAATACATATAAATAGAGATAAATAGAGATAAACGAGAGTTGAGAAAGGCCGTAACGATATTTTCGTGTCTTACAAAGTATGCAGTGCTCAACTAAAAATATAACTGCAAACATAAACAAAAGTGACCTTAATATATATTTACTATAGGCATACTTGCGTATTTAGGGTTGTCACATACATTGTCGGCTGTTTATGAGTATTTTTTTGTTTTTATTATTTTTATTATCTTCCGTTTGCTTTGATAAACTTTTCAATTTAAATAATATACAAATATTTAGCATGCAAATATATTGGCGAACAAATTAAACTATGGCTAATAACCAGCAAACAATATTACTGGGGTATTACAAAGAGCAAAAATGTAGGCAAGATGTATACAGTTTTAACTACAGTTATATAAGTTATAACAGACAAAATTGTAGTTTTTGTATGGAGCGACTATCAAGTGGTTTAAGTGCGTGACTACCGTGCGATAGGTAGTAGGTTCGAAACCCAATTCTTTTTCAAACTGCATTTCTTTTTCAACAGACATTCCAAAGTAATCCGCCTTAGTCCAAATACACTTGTGCCAACGTTTTTTCCACTCCTCGAAACAGTTGTTCAAGTCAATTTCCGAAATACCCTTCAACGCGTAGCGATTCACTTTTAATGTCTTTAATTGACTCAAACTGTATCCCGGAGTGGTCGTTTGAGTGTGCTGAATAGCCAAAAATGACACGGAGCTTAATCAGGCTGACACGATTATCGTGGTGCAAACACCAATAGTTGTCGGCCCGTAATTTCGGCCTCTTTTTACGAATAGCTTCGCGCAAACGACGGATAACACTCAAATAGTATTCCTTTTTAATAGTTTGGTCGGTCGGAAGGAATTCGGAGTGCACCACACCTCGATAATCAAAGAAAACTGTCAACATAACCTTGATTTTTCACCTGCATTTACGTGTTTTTTCGGCTTCGGCTCACCTTTGCCGCGATATTCGGGCGATTGATGATCTGTTTCCTGGTCGTAAGTATAGATCCAGGACTCATCGCCAGTAATAATAAGTTTAATGACATCTTGGTAATCGGAAAGCATTGCTTCACAGACGTTAAGGTGACGCAGTTTTTCGAAAAAATTTAGTGATTTCGAAACCAATCGTGCTTTCACTTTTCTCAGGTCCAAATGATCTTTTGAAATGATTTTCTCTGATCCTTTCGATATTCTAACGATACCACTAGTAACTCTGACCATTAATCGTCGAAATTCAAGTAATAAATCCTCTATTTTATGGACGTGTTGATGTTGATGGCCGTCATGGACGTAATTCGTAATCAACGCGTTCTCGAACGTCTTTGAATGATTTGTACCAATCAAAAACACTGGTTTGCAGCTTTTTCAAGCTTTGGAGCTACATTTTGAGTCGTCAAGTCTTATTGTAGATCAACTTGTATTTAAACTTCAAACTTAACCTCACTTTTGCATGAACACAAATTGAACCCCGCAACTCCAGTTCTCACTTTGCAATCGCATAACCGAAAATCTAACGCACTTCCACAACCATATCGACATAATTAAATAAGCACAAAGCGCTGTTTGATTAGTCGTTAACCTCCAAACTGCCATGCGGCCATTCACTTGTGCGCGTTGGCGCATGGTAAATTCCCTTAACCTAGGGTTTTTCCTGTCCTTGTCAACGAAACCACGTATGCCGCGTGTGCGACATTCGTCAGCGTGAGCGTCACCGGTGCGAAGGAAAGCAACGACCAGCGCACCCAACGCGCTGCCAACAGTTAGCATAACTGCCGTAAGAGGGTGAGAAAAGCCACGACCCACTAACCTTCACCTTGAAGTTGGTTGGCAGTTGGTTGCCACAGCGTTACCTGCCACACACAAGCTGGCAACTGCCACAATTTTGTTTGTGCGCACGTACATAAATTTGAAGTTTTTGCTGTTGTTGTTATGGGATTTTCTTTGTGTTTCTTTCGCTTACAACAACAAACGCTTATGTGTTGCGGTTTTTGGGCGCATTATGACTTCATAGCTACACGCGACATACTTATGCAACATTTTGGTTATAAAAGTAGCCACATCGAGTTGCCACATATTGTTTAAAAATGTTAAAATCAAAAAATTTTTAGTTACATACATATGTATGTCGCTTTATGAAAAACATAAGGTTTTATTATTACCGCAAGTTTTCATGAATACAACAACAATTATCAGGAGAAAAGTTCAAAACTTTGAAACAAAGCATAAAAAATTTATTGCGGTAAAATCAAAAAATGCTATTTTCAGTTATGTTGTTTTACTAAAACAATGCTAGCTTTTATTCTTTTTGGAAAGCTTCGTCACTACAACAACATTTTTTAACATAAAAAAATTTAAAAATCAAAAAATGCATTGTTTAGTTGGTTTTTTTTATCAAAAAGAAAAATAGTTATTTATCACTGCTATAAGTATTGCTACCTCCTACAACAACAACTTTCGGTAAATAAGCAAAAAAATTTCGAGCAAAGGCAAAATTTACTGCGTTAAAATCAAAAACTGCTATTTTAAGTTATGTTATTTTTATTTAAAAATGCGATTTTTTATTGTTATTGGAAAGCTTCGTGACTACAACAACAATTTTTATTAAAAAAAATTTAAAACTCAAAAACTGTTATTTTTAGTTATGTTGTTTTATCACAAAAATCTGGATTTTTATCATAACTGTAAATCACTTCGACTACAGCAAAATTTCTATCAAAGCTAAATTTTACGGTGTTAAAATTAGAAAATGTTGTTTTTAGTTATGTCGTTTTACGAAAAAACATAGGTTTTTATTATTACCGTTAGCCTTCATAATACAATAACAATTGTCAGCAAAAAAGTTTCGGAAAAAGCTTAAGTGTACTGTTTTAAAATTAATAAATGTTATTTTAAGTTATGTGGTTTTATGTGAAAGCATATATTTTTATTGTTACAGTAAGTCTTCATGATTACAACAATAATTTTCAGCAAAAAAATTTAGCGAAGACAAAATTTACTGCGCAAAAATCAAAAAATGCCTTTTTAGTTATGCTGTTTTTTGGAAAAAACTTGCAGTTATTTACTAGTATGCGTATAGATGTATGTGCTAAGTTCTTAAGTTTCGTGTGGCACGCGTTGCTCTTTACTTTTGCTGCATTGTAATTGTTGTTAAACGAGTAGTTGTAAATACGTTTGTTGTTGTAGCTGTAATTAAAAAGTATTTAACAGTTGGTAAGCAACACCGGAAGTACGTAAATGAATTTTAATTTAACAAGGCCCACGAAAATGCTTCTTGTATATTATGAGTATAGTATTATAAGTATATTTGTATACTATATACATATATGTAAATCTGTGTATATATGTGTATAAGTATGTGTGTACTTGCGCTCTCAACTGACCTATGCCGCACTTACGCTTTTCCATTTCACATTTTCTTTATAACCAAGACATCGCACACTTTCGCTTTCATATTTCGAGGCCCTTCGTTTAAACACCGAATCGCCGCAGCGGACGATGGATAATGACACTAGCCATGACAGTGACAGTGGTGGCGGCGGTGGCAGTGACAATGACTGCATTAGTGTTTGTTGCCGTTATAATGTCGATGTATGTGCATGTGTCGACGACGTTGGCGTGTGCAATAAACAGTTATAATCGGTTTTTCTATTTTGTGGCTTAAGACTTTGTGGAATACACCTTAAAAGCAAACAGCGCAGCAATAACCACACTTGCATACATACATTTTATGTGTGCCTGCATGTATGTGCGTATTAGTTGAGTTATTCTTTCTACAAGTCATTTACATTTGTTACCTTTCCTTTTATGGGTTCTATAATTTTGTCGAATAGCCGTTTAAAGAACGCTGAACTGACACAATGTGCTTAAAGGGGTTCTCAGTAAGGCAGTTTCAATAAAGAAAGCGTATGAAAAAGTGCGGAAAGCGTTATTTTTCTGTTCCAAATACTTGTATGTCGAGTACATGACTTTTAGCTCCACTTTTTTTTAAGTTAAACCCTGTATGACATAAGAAATATATCTACAAGCTTTATTATAATTGAGCAATTACTTAAAGCTTCCAATAAACTTCCTCGTATGAAAGCTTCCTTTCAGCTCAAACTTTGCCTTGTAACCACTTTTTATGAGTAAAATTAACTGAAATCTTTAGAGGTACCTCTTCTTATAAAAGCTTTTCTTGTTAAAGAAGTTTTCTTATTCCGAAAATTGTGGTTGAAAAAACAAATGAGAATGCTGAATTAATATGTTTTAACAATAAAAACCAAAAAGTGTTTTCAGAGGAAAATTTGCAATTCCTATTATTGTGACAAAAACAATAAACGTATAGTTTTTGAAAAACAAAATTCAAGTAGCTTTTTGACATGAAAGCTTTTTTCCTTATAAAAGTTTTCAAATTTCTACTACAGTGGTCGGGAAATAAAACAATATTTTATATTTTCTGGAAAACAAAATCCAAAGAGCTTTCTCATATGAAAACTTTGTTTGTTATAAATATTTTGTTATTCCTGGTCAGAAGTTCAAACAGCAATAATAAATTTGTAGTTTTTGACAATCAAAATCCAAGAAGCTTTCTGAAATGAAAGCTTTCTTATAAATGTTTTCATATTTTTATAACTGTGACCGGAAAATTAAACAATTAAATGTTATTGTTTTTAAAAAACAAAATCCAATGAGCTTTCTGACTCGAAAGCTTCGTTATAAATTCATATTTTTATTAGCGCGATTGTAAAATCAAACAAGGAAATTTAGTTTAATTTATTTGAAAAACCATATCCAAAGAACTTTCTTATAGGAAAGCTTCCTTTTTTATAAAAAAACAACCTTTCTTATAAAAGGTTTCATATTTCAATTACTGTGATCGAGAAATGAAACAATAAAATCTTATTACTTTTGAAAAAGAAAATCCAAGGAGCTTTTTCACATGAAAGCTTCCTTCGTTATAATAATTTTCCTATTCATATTATTACGGTTATCACATAAGTATTTTTAAAACTTATTTACTTTTGTTTTTTTTTCTATCTAATGCAAATACTAATCGTATAAAGTTCCTAACCAACAATTATTTAGTAATGAATATGAAATATGAGCTTTTTTTATGTGAAAGCTTTGCTGATTAAAATTTTATGATTCTTCATATTTACATATTTATACTTGAAGCATATGCAAATAATTATTTAGTGCGGAAACTTATTCAAGAGCTTTTTCGAGTGAAAGCTTTTTTCGCTTACTACTTTGAAGTTGTATATGACATTCTTGATCAGATTTTGTATTTACTTTCTGTTGCAGTCTAGTCACAAAAGTTTCTCTAGGCGCCTTGAGGTATGCAACATTGTGAATAAAATTCCTTTTTTTTACTCATTTTATTATTATTTTTGTTAATTTACTGTGAAAAAATTAATTATATTGGAAAAATTATATTGCGTTGTCGTTTTATTTTGCTCTTTTTACCATGGCCCTGAGCAACCCTGTCTGTCAGTATAAGTGCAAACACTAAATATTTCTTACCCCAGCAGCACTTTTTCCATATTTACAATAACAACAAGCGCTTACAAAATTTTGTAATCTGCCCAACACACACATACACACTCACCCCCTCAAAGCCTGTTAGCGGAAATAACAGTGTTCTACTGACGTATGTATGTATGCATCCAATGCCAGCTCCACGCTTTTCTTACCTGCCGCTGAGCATTTTTGTTTGCGGCCTTTTCAACGCATTTTGCGCTCAAGTACAAGCCGCCATGACGACCACACTTAACTATAGCCGCAAAGCGCACCGCGGCGTATGAGTAACATCTACTAGCAGGAGTAGCAGCAACCAAAACGGCGTTGGCTGAGTGCGGCCTAAGGCAACAGAGCGCGTTATTTATTTGCTTTTACACTTTTCTTGAGACTCCTTCATTTCTTTTCTGCCTCTTTTCCTCCTTTTCTTCATTTCTACACTTGCTGCTTTGCCACATTCTCTTGTGCGCCGCAAAATGCCAACAACAACAACAACTCTTGCTACTCGTTGGCAACGTTTAATCAACAACCCACGCAATTTGCCAGCCGCAAGCATTTTTGGATTCTGCTTTTCTTGTTTTCTTTCACACCGGCGCTGCCTGTATGTGCAACCCGGCGGCGCACTTGCTGCCTTTGACGTATTTTTCCCGTTACAATTGAACCCGCTCAACGTCGCCCTTATGTTTGTGCTTTTGCTCACTGCTTTTGGGGTTTCTTCTTTTGCGTTGTTGTTTTTGGTTTGAGTGCTATTATCATTTTTTTTTTTGCCTTTTCTGTTGTTACTTTCTTTTTATTTTTCGTTTTGTGATTGCATTTTCTTTTGTTGTTTATTTTGCCTTGCGTTGCGTGACGTAAACCGTACGACAGACGGACGGTCGCATTAAATTATCGTGATATGTTTGTGCAACGCGATTATATCAGTACATAGCGGCAGTTATATAACTACTCTGAGAGAGAGTGACAGAGAGAGCTCAGCTACATGCCGTACACGGCAGCGCAGCAACTGTTTGCTGTTGCTTGTGTGCGTTTATTGAGTGTTACGTGTTGCTGCTAGCTTGGAAAGCAACAATAGTCACAACAACAACAACAAATCCAACAACTTACGAGCTTCCTTATAACAATTGTAATATGTGTCGTTTTACTACCTGTCTTGTTGTTGTTGTTGTTGTTATTTTTTGTGTCCATTTCATAACATTGTTCAGCCAGTGTAGATATGTTTGTAAATTCTAATAAGATTTATTTAATATTACATATGTTCTATTCTGTTCTGTTAAGCGCCAGTGATGTTTGAATAAAATTTCATTACTTTTTTCCTACGACGAAACGTCACCGGTTACTGCAGCTGTACTGAAAAGGTTTATAAAAAATTTCTGTGGTATAATATTCGATTAATTAGTAGAATTCAACATTGTTTCACATTCGTCTGTTTGACATTGCTGGTATAAAAATACCCTTAACCTGACTTTGGTTGGTCAAATTTGATGGCAGCTATATGCTTTAGTGGTCCGATCTGCATAATATGTGCAAATATTTGAGGAATGCTTTGAGTAATTATCCATGACAAATTTCGTGAAGATCCCTTGTCAAATAAAAAAGTTTTCCACTCAAAGACTTGAGTTCAATCGGTCAGTTTGTATGGCAGCTGTATGCTATAGTAGTCCGATCCGGAGATTTTAGCTATGATTTATAAAATTATTTGAGTGAAGTTTCCTGCACATTCCTTGTCAAATAAAAAAGTTTTCCATACAAAGACTTGAGTTGGATTGGTCATTTTGTATGGCAGCTATATACTATAGTAGTCTGATATCGGTGGTTCCGACAAATGAGCAACTCCTTCGTAAGAAAAGTACGTGTGCAAAATTTCAAGTCGTTATTTCACAAACTGAGAGACTAGTTCGACGGAGCTGGCTAAAAAGACTAAGCTCTTTACGCCGATCACTTATATACTATATATGTATTTTATAGCGTTGAGGGTATAAAAAAAATTGAGTCTCTTAAAAATAAGGCCAATGCCGAAACTTATTTAAGATTGTTGCCTACATTAAGGCGTAAGCAAATTTTTAGTCAAGTTTCCCACCGAAAGTAAAGGCAATTTTTTTCGGTTACTGAAATCAACTAAAGTGCAAAATAACGTAGCATCATTTTTCTTAAGTTTACAGGCGATGGAAAAACGTTATAATAGAAACCACTCATATTGAAACAAAATTTGAGTTTTGGTTATAAAATGGTTAGTCATTGGTTACATATTGGTTATATCTGATAGCGGAAGCTTGAAATTTTATGATACATATTACATACATAATTTCGATTTGTGCGTTGTTTCAACCAAAATTTGAGTTTTGGTTATTTATTGGTTATATTTTGGTTATTTATTGGTTATATTTTGGTTATTTATTGGTTATATTTTGGTTATTCATTGGTTATATCTGACAGCTGAAGCTTAAAATTTTATGATACATAATATACACATAATTTCGATTTTTCGATGATAAGTTATTTTGCATTTCGGCTGACGATATGAGTATATTTGTATAAATATATAAAAAATTAGCACAAAACAAAATCAAGCGAATTTAACAATTTATCTATTGAAAATATTTCATAAATAAAAACGGAATATCTAACTCAGTTCACAAAAAAGAGTTTCTCTGCTATTTTGGCTGAACGCGATATGGTTTTTAGTGTCTTTACTGTTTATTTACAACTAAGAGTTATATCAAAATTTCGATTTTTTACACAACAATATAAATTTGTCTCATATGTTGCCTACATTTAGGCGCATGTAATAATATTTTTAGTGAAGTCACTTACCTAAAAAGGTTGTAAGCATTTTGGTACCTTTTTTGTAATAAAACAATTTTTTTTTCCAGCTCAAAGTATTGTAAAAATTTGAGACAAGCTTTGCGCACTCTCATTAAGTAATTATTGAGAGCGATAGATATACTATATTTAGAGTCTAAAATACATAACGACAAAAGAAATTTTCAATACAATAAATTTCCAATAAAATCGAGTTATTACATTAAATTGATCCAACTGTTGATTTTATTCAATTATTAAATCGGTTTCAGGTATTTAGTTAGTAGTTTTTGGTATCAAAGTTACTAGGTACAATAACAATGGTCAATTTAAAACATTTCATATGTCAAAAATTTGGTTTAAATATAACTGCAAATCAATATTTCTCATTAAGCATTGAATGTGGTGCTTTTGTATAAATAAAATATCTTCTTGACTCTCTTTTGTACCAATTTTAGGTACACAAGAGTACACTAAACTCTAATTGAGGCAATTTTGATTGTAAGATATTCAGAAACAAGTTTAAAAATAGTCCCCACGAAGTAACCGGTATTCATATAAACGCTATTCGTCGCTGTAAAGCATGCGGTACCGTTTTACGGTACTTATTTTTGCTGCAAACAAAATTAATTTTCTCAGTTGGACTAATGCAAGCACTTGCTTCTTCCCACTTCTCAGTAATGCGTTTTATTTACAAGTTTCGGGTGATTTTTTGTCACAATGCATTTTTATATACAAACATATATAATATACAAATACATATATGAATGTATCTTAAAAATTTTGTATAAATATACCCCAACCTATAATCATTTAAGTGTATCCAGCTTATGTATGTCAATATTTCCTTGCCATCGATTTTCACTTTTCCCCGTCCCCTTTTCCTTTCCCCATTCATAATGTTAGCCTTTGAAGTTGAGTCAGCTGTACATGAATGGATTTCCCATTGATTTAGCTTGCTCTAATTTAAAATTTAACTCACTCCCATTACCGCTCTCATACACCACCTTGCAACCTCTCCTCACAAATCACTTTCACTTTGATCGATGAAGGAAAAAAGTTAATGGGTTTAGTTTAGTGACAATATGGGATTGTGGAAATGCGATTACACAAATTAATTATTTAATAAAATAATTTAAAAAAAATTAAAAAAATATTTTCTAAAAAATTTCATAAGAATTAAAATAACTTTTGTTTCAATTTTTTTAATAATAAATTTTATTTTTATTATTCAGCATTATAAAATAATTTAAATAAAAAATTATAAATAATTTTTTTATAACAATTTATAAAATCATTTAAAATTTGTGCTCTTCCGATCTTTTAAAATTTATAAAATTTGTATATAATTTTTTTAATAATACATTTTTCCCTAACCTTTAATTCAACTCTCTCCTCTCCTCTCTTTACAGGATATTTTACATAACTGCGCTACCTGTTTGTTAAAGAAAACAAAAATCTCTTGTACAACTACTGAAACCATATATCAATTACCACAACAACAAGAACAAAATCATTTAAAAAATTTTAAAGAAAAAATACAAAACACAATAACAATATCACTAACAAAAACAAAACCAGCATAACCGTCCATTAGCGCAAGCTGAAAGAGTCCCAGAGTTTTCGCTGTCGAAGGCTATGAAGCTTGCAAGCGCATTTTTTTGTAAATAAACGGCAGAGCAACAAAGCATAAAAACGGCGCGTGAAAATTTTAAACAAACATCGCTCCAAGTGCCAACAGCAGCACTCTAAATAGACGCGATTCTACAAAAAAAAAGCAGCGGAAAAACTTAGCAAAAGCTAAAATATTTTTTATAAAAAATTTATTCTGTCTACATACACACACATACACACATATATTGGCCATTTTTATACGGCTTACGCGCGTTTGGGGAATTTTTACAAGAAGTTGACGAGATTTATTAGCCAAGCATAGCGGTGATACTAGTACAAAATGGGTAGGAAAAAAATACAAATATCACGCATCACCGACGAGCGTAACCGACAGGTGAGTGCAAATATTAAAAATACAAATATTTATGGAAATTTTTATTTTATAGAAGGCGTAAAAATATATATTTTTTATTTGTTTTTATTCAAATATGATTTACTATAAAATACTAAATATCACAAAAATATTTTTTGTAAAAATTTTATCATTATCTAATATTTACGAAAATTTTTATTTCATAAATAATGTATTTTTCAAATATATTTTTTTATGAAAATTTAATTTATAAAATTATTTATATTAAATTATTTTTTAAATTATATTTATGAAAATTTTAATATTGAAATTACCAATATTTATGAAAATTTATATTTCATAAAGAAATTTATTTTTCAAATACTTGCTTTTTTATGACAATTTAATGTATTCAATTGTATTTATTTAATTTTAATTATTAAAATTCCAAGATTTATTATTTTTCAAATAATTAAAAAAAATCCGCTTTGCCTAAAAATATTAAATATCAAAAATATTTATATAATTTTTTAATTTTTTAATTTTATAATTAAAAAAGGCGTAACAATTTATTTCTTTAATTTAAATATGAAATACTACAAAATACTAAAAATTAAAAAAATATTTTTTATAAACATTTTGTCATCATCAAAAACTTACGAAAATATTATTTCATAAAAAATGTGTTTTAAAATTTTTTTTTTAGAAAATTTAATTATAAAAATTTCACGTATTTGTTACATTTCAAAAAATTTTGTTGTGATAAAAATATTTTTTTAATTAAAAGTATTAAATAGCAGAAATGAAAAAGAAAAACACTCTTTTTTAACTAAAATTTTTAGAAATATTTTTTATTAAAAAGTTTGAAAATAAAATTTTATAAATTTTATAATATATTATATATATATATATATTATTTATAAAAAAAAGTTTTTTATAAAAAAAAAATTTAAAAAAAAGTTTTTTATACAAACATTTTTTTCTCACATATGTATTTGTTATCTTTTTAAAATTAAGAGCATTAAAAACGTAAATAAAAATTAAAAACTATTTTTGTAACTAAGATACACACAAGTCTACAATTTTTTTAATAATAGTACAAAAAAATAGTAAATATCTTAAAAGTATTCCTCACATGCTCTAATGTATGTAATCATATTAAAAATCAAATATTTGACATTTTTTTCTGGAAAAGTGTAACATTATTTAAAAAAAATCAATAAGCAATTTATATTTAAAGTGAAAGTAGTTTAACAGTGTATTTTTAACTATTTTTTAATTTTAGTTTTTTATAAATAGTACTTTTCCAAAATGTGAAAGAAAATTTAATCTTCTATTGATCAATAAGAATGTATTTTTTAATTACTTCCTTTTTAAATTTCAATTTTTTATTGAGTCAAAAAAAAAAAATTATTTTACAAAAAATTACAAAATAAATTTAAAAAAAATTTTAATTTCCGTTTATGAATTTATTACTTAAATACTTATTTTTTAATTTTTTATTTTTATTTTTATAAAGTTTTATTTGTTTTTTGTTTATTTTTAAGTTTTATTTGTTTTTTTTAATTTTTTAGTTTTATAAATAATAATAATACAGTATGTAGCTATATTTTATGAAAGGCAATGTACTTAAATTCCTGTATGTGTTGCATACATTCAGGCTGAACTCAAATTAGCTTCACCCGAATATCTCCTCCATTTCACATTTTTCCATCTGCATGTCCTTTAGATTTCCTCTTAGCTCACACTCGGCCAAAAAGCATTTTACTCCCATCCACCAATGTGCTTTTGCTAATCAGTTATCTCTTACTTTCGTAATCAGCGCTCTATTATTCATTCATTCAACTCCGCATTTGTCGTACTTTAATAAGGCTGTTGCAAATTTAATCATCCTCTAGTTAGAAAATAATAAGTGACAATTAAATTGCAAATAAGCCATGCGGGTGACCGTTAGTCATGCTGTATTTTCACTACCGGAAGAATATCCGCTTGCATTAATATTAGGCATGTTCGCAATTTGAGCAGAGAAAATTAATTGTTGTTAATGACAGATGATAAATGAACATATGTATATATAATGATTTATTTAATACTTACAAGACTTCAGCAAATGGCGTTCTCTTGTAAATAAAATAGCTTTATATACCCTTAGAGTAATCTGAGGGCACGTGGCATTTTTCTTTTTTTAATCTGCATTAAAGAAGCCTTTACAGAGCTTCAATTCATTTTTTTCGTTCCTAGAATATATGACGCTTTACTATCATACACATATGTATATCGTACCGTATCCGTTGCTATCTGCGTTATCAGAAACTTTAATTTTCGACTTCTTCAGTTGTGCTCACAAAGCATTCAAAAATTTATTCCTTCAAATATTAATAACCACTCAATTGAAAACACCCTTAATATGTATAACAATATGTATGAGTATTGACTCCTTTACTCAATATTATATTGCATATTGTCTTAAGAGTCATGGTCTCTCTAAAATGTGCATCATATATGCAACTTTATAGCATTAGACCCACTTGAAGTGCTGTCTCTTGGCATATGCCTACGGCGAAGACGCTCACATTACCCAACGTCCAGTATGGCAGCAAAACTAAACCACACATTTAGCTACAGTGTCTGCATGGGTTTCGAAGTGTGTATGTTATTGTCTTTTACAAAAACTGCATGCTGACATGTGTGTGCATTGTCTGTCAGCGCCAATGTCTCATATCCTTGCATTGAACTTAGATGTGTGCGATGAAAATCGATTAATTGGAAACCAAGGCTAGGATGGGCTACACGTCGATAGGCAATGCCTTAAATGCATAATAACTAAGCTTTCTGTATGCAATATAAATGTTTGTAAATTATTATAGGCATTTCATTGTTTATAATAGCAGTCGTTCAAGGATATATGCGTATATACATATCGTCACCTAAAATGCAAAATAACGTAATATCACTTTTCATACGTTTACAGACGATGAAAAAACGATTTAATAGAAACCACTCTTATTGAAACATAATTTAGAGTTTTGGTTATAAAATGGTTATCTTTTGGTTAATATATTGGTTATATAGTGGTTAATATATTGGTTATGTATTGGTTAATATATTGGTTAATATATTGGTTATATCTGACAGCAGAAACTGAAAATTTTATATTACACATATGTAATATGATGTAGTGAATTGTAAGCAATAAAAACTCAATTTGGACTTTTTGATGATACGTTGTTTTGCATTTTAGATGACGATATATGTATACTTATGTACATACATACATATGTATGAATACATACAATGCAACCACAAAAATATTTTATGTAGACTTCAAAGAGAAATTATTTAAGTTTTAGAGGCTTATTTATGTTTTTATTATTATTATTATTCCAGTCTATTTTTTACCTAATTCACCTTTTCCTAGACTCTTTAATATATTAATAATTTTTCCTTTCTCCCTTCCAACAGGTTACGTTCAACAAACGCAAATTCGGCGTCATGAAGAAGGCCTACGAGTTGTCGGTTTTGTGTGATTGTGAAATTGCGCTTATCATTTTCTCATCCAGTAATAAATTATATCAATATGCTAGCACTGATATGGACAAGGTCCTGCTCAAATATACTGAATATAATGAGCCACACGAGTCACTCACGAATAAGAATATAATTGAGGTAAGTCGAAAATACAAATAAACAAGCACAATACAAGTACTCATTAGAATAACAAAAGCGGTTGAGAATTTCTGAATTATTTTCTGGAAATTGATTTTACATGTGGCCTAGAATTTTTCCGTTTCTTCATTTTTAGAAAATGGTTTTGAGCGCAATCCAAAGGTTTCTCGACCAGGTAGTGGTCATATCAGTCAGAGAGCCTTGCTTTAGGAAAGGTTACTTGAAAGTTTCTCGTCGTTTGGATAGTTTGGGTTTCGGGAACCCGTATATGAGTCTGGTCTCACTCTAACTTAAGAACAACAAAACTTTTTTGAAAACGCCAGACCCAATTTTTGGTCTGCAACTGGGAGCGACTTTACTCGGAATATGAGTGTTGAACGTTATCTGTTGCTAATGCGGTTCTAAGTATATAGAGTTTCTACATACATATATGTATACTGGAGTGAATTTCTTTAAAGTCGGTCTGTTTTTAACGTGTGTCTGAAAGATTGGACACTACAATGAAATCAAAAAATATTAATAAATAAATCTCGGCTATATTGAGGGAATTAAGGGACAACTCTTCGTTTATTGTGTTTCTAAGTTCCGATTCCGTCAGATGCCTCTGTCTAATAATGAAATCGATGAATACAATTTTTGGACCAAAAGCATAAACTAACTAAAACTGAAACATTTAACTGTTAAATTACCTACAAACATGCTCAACTATCAACCATACTTTGCTTTATTCCTCTTATTATCTTTTATCCACTTTATTATACTCATTTCCATTCACTTCAATTATTGCCGTCGCTTGTCAAAGCTATCAGCTCCTGTTGCTTACATTGAGTAGCATTGTGTAAATAGAACAGTAAAGGCAGTTAAATCAGCCGCCTGAGTGTAGGCTATGTCGTATGAAGAGAAAATGACAAAAAATGGAAGACAGTAAGCAAACATTGGCGGCGTGTGAACTCGTGCGCAATAAACCGCTAACTGCTTGTTATTTCGATACACACATTTCTATTAACATATTTCTTCAAACAACAAAGCCAACAGTGCTTTTATGCATCGCTCAACCGATGCTTCAAATTATGCAGAATAAATTGAGTGTAAATGACAACGCACAAAGACTTGTTGTGGTTTACTTTACATTTATTTATGCAGGTATTCAATACCGAAATTCTTTAGTACTGAAATTTCGGAATTGCAAAATCGGGATTTTTTCGGGACAACAAAAAATTATTGTTTATGCAATTTTTATTCATTTATAAGTAAAAATTTTGAAAATATAAATTCGGGATCACAACAATTTTAGTATTAATTCAATAAAAAGTGTATATGTAAATATATTTAAAAACTAATTAGCGTTTTTTGATAAATTTCTCAGCAAAAATTTGTAATACGGATGTCGGAATTATAATATCGAAATATTCGGGATTAACAAATTTTGTTTTTAAATTTTTTAAATATTAATTATGGGTTTCTTTTTTGTTATTTGAAGTATTAAATATACAAAATCGGGATTTTCGGGATTACAAGAATTTTTAGTTAAATAAAAAAAATAAATAAAAAATTAATGTTGTGTATATTTGTTTATGAAAAAGTTTTAAATATATCTATACTCGGGATTACACAATCGGGATTTTCATGATTTCAAAATTTTATGTTTAAATGTTTAAAAATTAATCATGCAATTTTGTATTTATTGATTATTAAACATTTTTAATAAGAAATTTCGGGATTTCCGGGATTACAAAATTTTTTTAGTTTTTCATTTAAACCTTCAAATTACTTAAAATTTAATTAGTGTTTTTTTATTTATTCATTAGTATAAATTTGTCTATTTATTAGTAAGAATTTTGATTTTGTTTCGGGATTATATAAATTTTTAGTTTAATTTAAAAAAAATTGTTTGAAAAATTAATAATGCAATTTTTTATTTATTTATCATTAAAAATGTTTAATAAACAAATCGGCATTATCGGGATTACAAAAATTTTTAGTTTAGATTTATTAGAAATTGTATATTTAAATGTATTTAAAAATTAATGTTGCGATTAAAAATTGCAAAAAATTATCGGGACTCTATAATCGGAATTTTTGAGATTGCAAAAATGTTTAGTTTAAATTTATTTAATAGCCAAAAATTAATACAAAATCGAAAAAGTTCAAATGCATATAACGATAATTTATTTGACTTGAAATGTTTAAAAGCTCAAGTTTTCGGTACTTTCTACGGCAGTGCTTAGAAGCCTTCACCATAAAAAAAAATTTGCTTACACACAATATATATGTATGTATACATATAAGTACGTCGGGTTTATCTCTTTTTTGTTGTTAACAGTAAAATTTTCAATATCGACAGCCAAAAAACCGTTCAGCGATTTCATTGTTAACTTTACTTCTCTCCCACCTCCCGCATGTTCACACACAAATCGTCGAGACACCTGAGTCGTCAGTTGTTTATATTATCAATGTTTTGGCATCTCGTTGACACGTTGCGCACTTTCGAGGTGCCTTTGCACCTTTCGCCTTGCCTCACTTACAAACATATGCAAAAAAGATGCCGTGGCACGCTACTTTCCACCTTTCAAACATATTCGTTTTGTCTGCCCCTCTGACTTAAAGCGCTTCCTCCACAGCTTCGAAGCTGCGTTCATTCATACTTTGCTCTCGAATTTATTATTTCTATGCTTTGTGTCGCACTTTGCGTTTTTATAATGTTAATTCCCGGCGTAAGTATTTACATAATTTTACATTTATCGTTTACGAAACTAACGCGTTCCGACACTTGCACTTTGTGCTGTTGGAGAAGACCGCCAGCTGCAGTTGGCGCCTGTGAGCGCGGTAGAGATGACAATATACAGCTGATGCTAAACAAAATGTAAACACATTATCAATTTTTTTATTTTTTACTTAAAGGGTGCAATAACCTTGAAATAAGTCGAATTTCGGTCTACTTTGAAAAAAAAAATTGAAGTCATCAGTGGTGTTTCGAAAGAAAGGTCAGGTGATATAAGATAAATAGATGAGGATTGCACCGCAACTTAAGGTCTTTTGTGCCCTTTGGTCAGGTGATTCGAACGGCGTCTTCCGAATTTCAACTGTCGTCCACACTAAGCGTTGCAACGTATACTTATAACTAATATACATATGTAAATAATATTCTTCGTCGAGCTTAAAACTCGTTTCCACTCCTCCAATATTCCTTTAAGAAATTTCTCAGTTTCTCGGGGTACTTCGTAAAACAATTTCATTCAATGCATGGGTTTTCCGGTACACAAATCGTCTTTGTCATTAGTCCAAATCATAGCTTCCGGCATATCATAGCCACAAACGGTGTTTTTTCGGTCCTGGTAGAGTAAGCATCTAGAAATTTCTCCAGCGCAATCTTTTTTTTTTCTACCATGAGTAGATTTTCTGTCTGACTATCACCAATGTTTGCCTATAGACCGTATCTACTTACGCCCTTGCTTTTTTAAGTTTTTATTTTGGTTATTTATCCAGGTACCGGAAAGGTAGTCCGGGTCCTTATATGGTCCAGTTACGAGGCCAAGGCACGCCCTTATTAGGCAATGAGTATAAAGTCAAACAAGAAAGAGTAAGAGAAGTAATAATCTCAACTCATACCACCACACCAACTTAATGATGACGAACTGCTGGTGAACGTACTTTGAGGCCTGCCAGGGTTGTAACAGAATGGAAGCCTTGGTATTAACCCATCGCCCTTATTTGCGAGGTGTTACCTCTAAATACTTAGATGTCAGAATACCTTGGCCACCAGTCCAGCGTTCAACCAATTCATCGTTAGTCCCAAGCATGGTCCGTGCAAAAGAAAGAGTCAAAAGTCTATAGGTGTCTAAATGCTGTAGGATACCCAAGATGCCCAGCGCGGCTGCCGGCAGTATATAATTAATCTCTTGAGATCTTTCAGTAACCGGCTTTTCTTCTAATATGAGGTTTCCTATTAGTCATGGACGGATCATTTGCAAGATCTGTAGTAGATTAAGCAAAGCTCTTTGAAGATAGCTTGAAAGTACGCGATTTTAAATGAATAATCACTGAAGCTCCATCCTCAAATCTAGAATGCTATATTTTGTAGTTCTGAGCAGTCGAATTTTGGGTTTTAGTTAAGTTTAAACCGAACTGAATCCGCAAAGCTTTAATACAGGAAGAAATTCTGAACGGGAATTTATATCATATTTCACTCACACTTTGTAATTAAAAAAGCTGTTTTGATTAATAATTTTAACTTACGTTATTTTATTTTGTACTTGCAGAAGGAGAATAAAAATGGCGTCATGTCACCAGATTCACCCGAACAGGAAGCCGATTTCACACTCACACCCCGCACTGAAGCCAAATATAATAAGATCGACGAAGACTTTCAGCTGATGATACAACGCACTCAAATGGGCGGAGCGAGCGCATCCGGACGAAATCTTGGTAATACGAATTACACACTGCCGGTATCGGTGCCGGTGCCGGGCGCTTACGGCGATGCCATGCTGCAGGCGAGCCCACAAATGTCCCACACAAATATAAGCCCACGGCCGTCAAGCTCAGAGACCGACTCAGGTGGGATGTCCTTAATAAGTTAGTACGGAGTAGTGTCGCGGCGCACACACCACCATTTTCTTCACTTATCGTTGTGTTCAGTTTATCGTTATTTTCTTGTTCTTGTTCGCTTTTTATTTTTATTCTTTTTTGTTTTGTTTTCTGACGGAATGTTTTTGTTCGTTGTTGTTGTTTTGCATTGAGTTTGTTGTTACTGTTTTTTTTAGTTTATTCAGTTTTTTATTTTGCTTTCTACTTTTGATTTCGCTTTTTTGCAAGTTTAATGTGTTTCATTATTTTATCGGCGCGCAAATGCATTTCTCGCTTTGTTTGTTTGCATGCATTTTGCTCGATTGCGTTGCCAATGTTGTTTGTTGCTTTTCATTGTTACTTTTTTGATTTTTCAGTTTCTTTATTTGTTGTAATTTCGTTTTGATTAGTCTTGTTTTATTTTTCTATCGTTTTTGGGTTTGAACTAAGCTCATTTTTGCTGTTTCTTGAAATATTTTCTAGGCCTTGTATTCTTCGAGATCACACCTTACAGCATTTATAGTTTTGTGATTTAGATTAGAACAAAAATTATAGAAACTTTTAACACTCTTCGGTATTATACTTAAGTTTATAATCATCTCAGCTTCCACCACAGCTTCAAAATTTTAAAATCTAGTTAATTATTTTTTTGTTTTTTTTTGGAAAAAGATGCACTATAACCTCATATCTTTAAGAGTTCACCAGTTTCGACTTATTTGACATCTTTTTTCACTGCATAACCTTTTATAAACGCTAAATAGATATATTAGTTTTGGAACTAAGATAAGATAAGATAAATATATGATTATTGCATCGCCACCAAAGTTTTATTCTGTCCTCTGCTAAGTCACAACGACCCACTTAGCTCCAACATATTGATAAATTCCAATATACTGTTGGATTCTAGTGAGGCGATGTGTTCACTATTTGGAAACATGTATCCAAGAGTCTTTTTCCTGCGTCTGCAGACTGCAATGCAGTCAATTAGCGGGGTATATTAAGTTTTGGAGCTGACTGATATTTGAATTGCTAAGGAGCTATTATATAGCTTTCTGAAAAGTCGACAAAAAAATATCTTCCAAAAGAATGTGAGATTATGGGAAAGTCATTGTTTAAGAGCTACAGAGTTGGCTTAGATTTCTTGACATGTTTCATATATCCAACAAGGTGCTCTATAAGTATTATATTAATCACGATCCGTCATAAAAACTCGAAATTTTCAAAAATTCTTTCTATATCCTGAACAGGGTATATTAAGTTTGTCACGAAGTATGTATGTGACATCGAAACGTTCGAGACCCCATAAAGTTTATATACTATGTAAATGATTAGTGTAACTACCTCAGTCGCACGAGGCAGTTGTTTCCTTTTCACTAGGGGCGTTTTTTACGCGACTGTTTCCTAATCCCGCACAAAACCCTGGGTTGGTCTGTCTGGATATGTGCGAAATTGTCCCGAAGTTTGAGTCGTATTGATCTGAAATTCTGCAGATTTTGATTTATTGCAACCACCGATATCGGACTACTGTAGCATATAGCTGCCATAAAAACTGACCGATCAAAATCAACATTTTGTAAGAAAACTTGAACCTGTGAAGGGTATTATAACTTCGTCACAGCCGAAGTTAACATATTTTCTTCTTATTACTTCTAAATGTTGCAATAATGTCAAACCTCCAAATTTCAGATAGCTGTCAAAAGTAAAATGCAACCGTATGTAAATACAGTCACATCCCATAAATAAGCACCACATACAAAATTTTGATCGAAAAGCACTAGCAATTTGATTTTATACGATTTATGTCTGAAGAATTTTGAAATTTTAAGGAATCATTGCTCAGAAAATAGTATATATATTACTGACTTTAAAAATATAAATATATAATTTTCACTACACGTTTCTAATGTTTTGCACATTACTGTGAATTTTATCACTTTTGCCCTACGTGCACTTTTTGCTCTCCACATACGCACATATATTCAATTCTTAGCCGATATAGCTAATATTTTGCACATAACTGTAGTTTAAGAATTTTCCTCTGATATAAATTTGAATTCAAAAACGTTGTAGTATTAAACTTTTTTTTATACAAGCCACTCTATCTTAACTAAGATAACTAGATTTTTGTCAAGTGTTCTTAATTTTAGGCACATAACTGTATAACATAAATTTATATTTTATTGACACTTGAGGTGTAGTGTATATGAAATCTGCGGTCAACAGCTTTATGCTGATCTGAATAGTCATAGCCGGGTTAGTCTGCTACCCGAAAACTACTAAAAAGTCGGTTATAGCCGAGTTAGTCTACTACCGAAAAAATACCAAAAAGTTGGTTTAGAAATATAATTATGTAAAACTGCTGGTAACAGCTTTATGGTGATCTAAGCAGTTAGTCGACTACCCAAAAACTACCAAAAAGTTGGTATAGAGATATACAGCATTATATGTACTTTTGTTTTGAAATAAAAATTTTTAATTTTATTTATTTATATTGGTTAGCTTTTCTAAACATTTTTATTTTATTTTTGTTGTTTTAATTTTTTATTTTGTTTTATTTACGCTTATATTTTTCGTTGTATGCGTTTCGTTGATTTCATTTCGTTCATTTTACTGCACGCACCGTTTCGAGTTTGAGTTTCTTCCAGTAATACAACAAAAACAAAAAAAATTGAAACACTGGAAAGAAACTATTTGTATTATATATGTATATATATTTTTGTATGTTTTACTCTAAAGCAATGCAAAACGAAATTTTTTCTCTTCTCTTTTCTTTTCTTTTACCACAACCACAAATCATCAAACAAACAAAAAAAAATCAACTCACCAATATATCAAAATATCTACATATAACTGTGTGTGTGTGTGTGTTTATGGTGTCCATCAAACGAATGATAAAACGCCACTGCATATATATATAAATTATACAACAACAAAACAACAACAACCAACCACACAGTTTATCCATCGGGTTCCATGTTGGAGATGTCAAACGGTTATCCGCATTCACATTCGCCGCTTGGTGGATCGCCCAGTCCAGGACCGAGTCCAGGTTTAGGTGGGCGTGAAATAAAATTTGCTTTAAATTGAAAATAATACAAAAGCCAAAGTAAAGCTCATACATTGTAGTGCCCATTAACAACTCGCTAACATTTCACCACATAAAAAATATTCTCAACATACATTAATGAATACTAACCACAATTAATGTCACATTTTTAATATAATTTTAAGGTTAGAAATCGAAGCATGCCTTCCTGTGCATACATATGTATATAATTACACATTATAACACCCTTATATATTTATTTATAACTGTTTAATATTAAGTGTGGTGAATTTCTTCACAAACCTATATTTACTAAAACCACTAACAAAAGCAACATTGCATAACTTATGCTTACTTCTAGGCACACTTTTTCACCTCCCCTCAGCATAGTATGTTGCCTAATTAATCGTTTAAATTGTATACCCACCTACACCGCACCTGAAAATTCACCAACTAACCACTCCGTTGTGCTTACAACTACATTTTGTGTTACTTATGTCCTTGACGTGTGAAATTCTAAAATTATTCTCTCAACCTCAAATTTATAGCTCATCACCTGTCACACAAGCAACAGTCACCGGGCGGCCAAAATGGACGCGCTTCCAATCTACGCCTCGTCTTACCAACACCACTTGCTCAAAATATGTCAGCTGCAGATGAGATTAGCTACGGCGATGTGAGTAGTTGTAAATGTAGGTGTCTTCTATTTTAAATATAACTTTTCTTTTTTTTTTTTTGATTGCCACCGAACAGCAGCGACACAACCAGGCATCACTCAATACGCCCGTGGTGACGCTGCAAACGCCCATACCCAATATGTCGGGCTACACATTTGGGCCGCAAGATTTCTCTATGAGTTCCTCCGATGTTATGAGTTTACAGCCATGGACCACACATCAGGGACTCGTACAGCATACGGGGTGAGTAAATTGAGACATTTGAAACTTTTTTTTTTAAGATTATGTGCGAAAGAAGCGCAAATTTGTTTGCTGTTGTTGTAGCGGCAAACACACATTCATGAAGTAATATCGAGGACTGACGTCGAGTTAACGGTTCTTGATAGGTTAAAATGTCTGGTTCTTGTTGTTGTCATAGCGGCGAAAAACATTCCTGCAATAATTTTGTGGAATAGGTCCGAGTTGACGGTCCTTGACAAGTTAAAATGTCTGGTGCGTTTCGTTTATTTAGACCCGAATGTCGTGGGAACCGGGAAATATTGTCGAGTAATATATTTTAGCTAATAGTCTACTAAGATTTCTAAAATACTCAATGTTGAATTGAATTTTAAGAAATTGATATACATTACTGTGGTTATAGAATTTCCGGGTGTCTTTCAGAACATCGAAAGTGAGTTCCACAATATTCTTTGTTCAATCTTAAGGATTCAGTGAACCTAAAGATAAACACTGGATCGGCCTGCTGTGGTTTGAGTTTGATTCATACAGAAGCTATACCATGATAAGATACTGCTAACTGGCGGAACTACTGAATTTTGGCAAGTTATACACGAAACTGCAGGGTGCGATATCAAGAGATCGGTCCCAAGTCTGCCTTTTAAAAGAAGAATTGTAGGATGGTGCATTTCACATTACTATACAGTAAGTGACTCGAGAAGCAGGCACAATTCTCATGACTTCCGGTTCTACGTTACCGGAATTGAGCCGGATTTTATCCGTCTAAAGACGGTTTTTAGGCGATCTAATCCCATTTGGATCGATGGATTTTTGATTAACAACAATTGCAGAAAAATTGTGGAGGACGGACGGAGAACTCTTTCAGTTTAATCAATCAACCATATGAATCGTTTTTGGCAAATATTTTTGCATACAAGCCATTGGAAAGTACTCAGGTTCTATTGCATTATTGATGATAGAAGAAGTTCTGAACAATTTAAGCTACTTGCCAGTCTTTACGGAACATTCCGTTAATTATTAAGCTGACAGCAGTGCCTTTCCCCTAAACTTACCTGGAAAATAATGAGTGTGGCGAATGTTGACAGAAACCTTGACTTTGTTTTTAATGATGGTTCGGAGCCATGTAGATCGTTAGACTGCGAACTCATGTTAAGAGCACTGCTAAGGACTTATCTATGGATTAGGTAATACTCATATGTAAAACTATGTAAAACGGTACCTAGCATAGTGACGTAAAACAAAGACCACAAAAAATGGTCCTATGGATTTAAGGCTTTATGCTATCCCCCCTTGGAAAGATACACATTCAACAAATGCTGGAAAGCATTAATCATTTCAAATATATTGGAGAATGTAAGGTCTCGTTGACAGTTGGTCTGTAGTCGTAGACCTGGAGGTTACGGATATTTTCGAAATTGATAAAATCGCAGCTCTGGAAGTACCGTGGATAGTTACTTGCCACATTAAATCTTCCAAAGATATTGATCAACTATTTGTGGGTTCGTTTACATGAAATTCGACCACAAAGAAGAGGTCCACACCTCAACAAATATTAAATTTGGGGACCTAGCGTCCACCGTTTTTATTTTATTTTTTTTTTTCAAAAATTGCGATTTTTTCCGCTGCCTTCGCATACTCATACTTCTGAAAGTAAAAAACAAAAAATGAAAGTATTGGATTTAGCTCAGACTTTTAAACTTTTATAAGAAATGAAAATGCTTATAAATACGCCAATATATGCATATTTTTCTAACTTCACGACTTTTTTCTCGATTGCAGACTACCCCATTTGGCCGTACCGAATAGCACACCACCGCCTGCCACCTCGCCCGTCTCGATCAAAGTCAAATCCGAGCCACAATCACCGCCACGCGATCTCTCCGGTTGCCACCATCAGCAGAACAGCAACGGTTCGGCGGGCAGCAGCGGCAGCGGTGGTGGCGGTGGCGGCAGTTCATCCAACAGCGTCTCCACCGCCAATGCACTCGCGCTTGCCAATATGAATGCGACGGCGGTGATAGCGGGCGGCAGCGGCGGCGTCAATTCGGCGTCCGAGCAGGCTGCCAATCTGAGTGTACTAAGTCATCCGCAACAACATCTGGTGATGGGCGGCTCAAGGCCCTCCTCCACGGGACATTTAACGCCAACGCAAGGAGGTAAGCGCAAGCAAATTTTTTTAATATTTTGAATTTCATTTTATTTGCGCACAAATATTTGGCAAGTTTCAATGCGCGCTAAGTGCTCTTCTATTTACTACTAAGTGATGCTAGTTGACGTATTTTTCTTCTTAAATAACAAAAATTTTAATTACTAGATTTTTAATTATATTATTTTTTTTAAATTTGTTTGAAAAGTTTCTTAATTTGTTTAAATTTTTTAAACATTTTTTTATTAATTACTTTTTGTTACTTAAACTTTCATTTCTATTTTTTTTTAATTTTTATTGACTAAAATTCTTTTTATTTACTTTTTTAATTAAAAAAAAATATTTTTTTGCATGTTTAAGTTTTTTTTTTAGCTTAGTTTTTATATTTTAAACAATGTATTTGTTTCAAAATTCATTTTTTTATTTAAATTATTTTTTTAATTTTTTTTTGTAATTTTTATTAACTAAAAAATCTGTCTTTAAATTTTTACTTTATTTTTGTTTTTTTTTAATAATTTTTTATGGTTTTAAATTTTTGTTAAATTATTTAAATTCTGTTTATTTATTTATTAATTTTTTTTTGTTAATTAAATTTTTTTAATTTTACTTGATTTTCATTGAAATTTTTTTTTAATATTTTATTAATTTTATTTCTTTTTTATTTTTAATTTTTTTTTAATATTTTGTAATTGTTATTAATTAAAAATTTGTACTAATTACAAACTCTTTTTTACATTTTTTATATAGTTTTTTTTTATTTTTTATTGTTTTAAATTTTTCTTAAATTGTAGAAATATTTCTTAACTTAACTTAATATTTATTAATTAAATTTTAGATTTTTAAGTTTTATTAATAATTAAAAACTCTCTTTTTAAATTTTATTTTTAATATTTTGTAATTGTTATTAATTAAATATTGCACTAATTACAAATTCTTCTTTACATTTTTTATTTAGTTTTTTTTTTGTTATTTATTGTTTTAAATTTTTCTTAAATTGTAGAAATATTTCTTAACTTAACTTAATATTTATTGACTACAATTTTATTTTTTAAGTTTTTTAATAATTAAAAACTCTCTTTTTTAAATTTTCATTTTTTTATTTTTTTTGTAAGTTTTTTTAGTATATATTGTTTAAAAATTTTATTAATTTTTCAACTTAATTTTTTAATTCAATTTTTTTTGTTTTATATTATTGTAATTTTTAGTAATTAAAAATTGTATTAATTAAAATTTCTTTCTTAAATTTTTATTAAATTTCTTCATTAATTGTTTTAGATCGGAAGAGCTTTTTTTATTATTTTTATTTTAATTTCTATAAATTTCTATTGATTATTTTTTTAATATCTTTATTAAATTTAAATAATTCTTTTTGAATTTTAAATTTTTAAGTGTATTTTTTGTAAGTTTTTTTAGTTTATTTTCTTAAATTTTTATTAATTAATTTTTTTTTAATTAATTTTTTTTGTTATCAATTTTTTTTTTAAATAATAGCTAAATAAATAATAATTTTTTTTTAATTAAAATTTTCATTAGTTATTTTTTTTTTTAAATTTCCTTAGTTGATTTTTTAAACCTTTTTTGTAATTTTTACCATTTAAAATATTTTCTTTTATGAAATAAATAGCAATTGTTTTTGTTATTGCGTCATATTTCATTTGTTGGTTTACTTACTTAAATGCTCTTGTGCTCCTGCATACATATGTTTGCATAGCAATAGCGATATAGTTTTAACTAAATATTACCAATTAAAACAAAACAACAAAAAATAACCGCGCAAGCGCATTGCATTTGCAGCAGCATGCCAGTTTTTAGCTAAAAATTGTTGACTTTTTCATAGAATTTTACTATATTAAATGCGTATTAACGTTTCTCGAATTTTTATCCAATGTAATAATGAGTAATTATACGTAATGCAAACACTAAAACATGATTACTATTTATTTTGCTTAATAAACGAACCAAATTTGTTAGGACTGTCCTTGAAAGCGAACGAGTTCTTGAAGAAAAAAATTTGTTAGGTGTAGAAGTTAGTTGAGGAAGTATGTAATATGCAGAAATTTTAGTTAAATTTAGAAATGTAGTTTAAGTGTTTGCTGCAGTGTAGCCTGTGCATAGTTATCTGTGGGTCAACAATGCGTATGAGTAATAAATACAGACATGTATATGCATATATAATAGTATATTGCAGTCAATACTTTAACTCGTCCTAATATGCTTACTCGATAACAACAAAAACAACAATGAAATCGCAGCCAGCGCTTGGTATGAATATAAAAGTTACTCATACGCACTGTCGCACTCAAAGCAAATACAAGCATCAACTACGTCAAAGTGTGTTAGCGCCTAAAAAACTTCCATATCCACATACCTTACACACTCCATTAAGTATACACCCCCTACCCCCTTTAACTAAAATTTATTGCAATTTTTTGTTACTATTTCATTTGTTATATTTTTCTCTTTCTCTTTACATTATGCGGTTGTACAAAATATTACCAAAAAAACAAAACTCGTATTAATATATTATAAATATTAATAATCAATCGCAGTGCTAGATAAATATGAAGGATATCAATACCGCTCGCAGCTGGGTGCGAATTCTAGAGTATGGAATTTTGCCGGTAATAAGGCCAACAAAATAGTAACTGTATAATACAGCGAATATACTCATACAAATCATCAATTACATACTTACATATCTCCTTACATGCATATTTACATTCACACCTGCATATTCGTACATATTTCTCACACAATTCATATACTTTGTGCACCATTTTTAATAAAGGCATCATCGAACAATATCGAAAAACCAAAAACAAAAATAATTACCCTCACTCTTGTTCTACTCTTTATTTGCCACTGCACACTTGTGGCTCACTATCTGTCAGGTGTTTTGTTCATATGTTTAGTTAGTTTATTGTTTATGTTTCTCTTACACTTTCCTCAAGTCTGGTAGCACCTTTTCGCATTGTCTGGTTCACTCACTGGTCGTACATTTGTAAATAATTCAATTGGTACCCACTTATATAGTTATTCAAGCAAACCTGTATTATACACATACACACACATATATACTGTATATATGATTAGTTTCTTGTGTGTCTTAGAATGCCATAATTGCTAATGTAACTATGTCTAATTTCCTGAATTGAGCAACTAAAATCAGTAAATTTTTAAGCGTTTCATAGAGGTGTCTTTCACTGTCTATTACATATGTACATACATACATACATATATACATACTTACATACACATGCATGAACAAAAACCAATTCTTATTAGTGTCTATAATTATTAATCTTACCGCATGTCTGCTTACATATATTATATATATAATTAACTATACTAGTTTCACTAAATTATTTAAAAAAAAAAATATTAATAGCTAATATTATTTTCAATTTCTTTAAGTAAAATTTCTGTTTTACCGTTAGGTTGTATTACTACTATTATTTTGATGTTTGACTCACGACATGACATGTATTTTCAATTCTATACACATTTTAATACTTTCAAAAATTTTTATTTTCAAAAATTTCAATTCTCAAAAAATTCTACTACTTTCAAAAATTCAAAATTCCGAAACCTTCAACTTGAAAAAAACTTTATCAATGTAAAAAGGGATCAAAAAGTTGCTACAGAGTTCAATGTACATATATCTCAAAGATTAAAAAATTTCGAAAACAAAAATATTTTATTTTGTACTTCTTAACGATCTACATATGTATTTAAATAATCGTTGACTTCAAAATCTCATTTCGAAAAGTTTTGAAAAATCGTGATTATTGAAACTTTCGACAAATATGTATGTATTTCAGTATTTACAATTGTACGTTTAAAAAATGATTTAAAAAAAATTCAAAATATTTAATTTTGAAAAATTCCCAGAAACAGGAATTATTGGAAAATTGTACAAAAAAATGTATTTAAGTATTTAAAGTATAATTCAAAAAAGTATTTAAAAAAAAAATCCATTTCAAAATATTTGATTTTGAAATATTAATCCTTTGTCTTTGTTTTATGCTATGTATATGAGAATACATATGTACATGCATACATATGTCCTCAGTCCAATATTTCATATATACTTATGTCAAAAAAGTTGTATTTCAAAATATATTACGTCAAAATTTAATTTTTAAAAATTTAAAAGGTTAGGAATTGAAAAATATTTCCAGCGATTTCATAACCCATAAAGTACAGTAGACTTACTCTACCACATCTGGCTTTTCTTGCTACTGCATTTAAAGCTCTGTGAAAGAATAAACAACAACAATAATACGGACATCATCGAATTCTTTGGAATTTCGCATTTTAACAAAGCTTGACGAAAAAAATAATAGTCAGAAAAAGTTTTTCAAAGTCCAAGAAAAAAATTTCAAAATTTATAAAAAAAAACTATTTTTCAAAGCTCAAAGCTCTTTCACCTTTAACTTAAAAAGCATTTTCTATACATATTATAAAATCATAAAACAAAATAGTTTCTAATAAAGCTTAAAAGGCTCCGAAAAAGCTCTATTCTGCTTTCGAAATTAACTTTGAAAGTACTCTTTATATTCGGAAATAAAACGTATACGCTAAATTTTAGCAGTGAACCAAAAGCTCTCTCCCAGCGCACAAAAAAAAATCTTCAAAACACTTTCGAAATGCGAGAAACAAGTTGAGAGTGAATTCTGCTCATATTTTACTTTGGACAGGGTATATTAACGAAGTTTGTAATACCCAGAAGGAAAGTCTTCGGAGACTGTAAAATATAAAAATATCCATAAATGTGTCGGTTTAGCCATCTCCGTCCGTCTGTCGCTGTGAAATTTTCCACACGCCCTTTTCTCCCCATGACGCTACTGATTTGTTGGAATTGGTTAGATCGGTTCACTATTAGCATTATAGCTGCCATACAAACTGGAAGGTCGAAATCAAGTACTTGTATGGAAAACTTTTTCATTTGAGAAGATATCTTCAAGGAATTTTGCACAGCTTACAGCCTAAGGCAATGTTACAATCTGCGAAGAAATTGATCAGATCGGATCATTATAGCATATAGCTGCCATACAAACTGAACGATCGAACTGAAGACCTTATATGGAAAACAATTTTATTTGACGAGATATTTTCATGAAATTCAGCATAGATTATTGTAAATTTCCGAAAAAAATCGCGCCGATCGTTACTATATTATATAGCGGCCATGCAAACGGCACGATAAAAATTAAGTTCTTGTTTGATATCTTTTGTGGTTGTGGTAGAGGATTTAACGTTTTTTCTTGTTCTCGTATTATTTGAAATTAATTCGAATTTTTTCGAAAATAAAATTTAACAATTTATATTTTTATCATCAAATTTCACTCTCCAAGTAAAATCAAATTTATTAAATGTGTTTTAATTTTTTTTTTTTGTAATTTTTTCTATAATTCAACTCAGAAAACTAATCCAATTTATTGCAACACACTTTACCTGTTTGGGTCACTGCTTTAATATACATACATACATCTATTTGTCTTATATTTATCTGCATAATTTTACCGCAAACTATCCTAAGTTTTTCGGGTATACGTTTTCTTTTCGCTTCCTTGGTGTTAGTGTTAAATTTCTAAAAGCAAACATTAAACAACAATAACAATTCATTGCATGAAAACGCAGACTAACATACACAAACATAATGCATTTATATGTAAACATAAATTAAAAGTGTTCTTGGAATGACAATGAAAAGCATGCAAAGGCAAAAAAGCAGCAGTGAACAGCCGCGCATGCGCATTGCAGTTGAGTGCGCCGCATAGCCAGCAAACAGCATGAAACACTAACAACTAACCAGCCAGCTGGAGAACCAACTGTCGGCTAACGAAAGCAGCCAACAACAAAGTCTAAGCCGCGAAGGCTTTGCAACGCATGCGCGCGCATACATGCATATAGAAAAAGAAATAGCAAAGTAGTGCAACTCATATATCACTCAGCTCAGCTCACCTCACCTCACCTAGCAAACAGCCCGCCTTGCCGCGCCACACACTTCATCTCATTGTACAGCCCAAACTAATGCAATAACAGACTTTATAATTTTCAATACAGGTTCGGTTACGCCCACCAATGTGCCATCGCCCGACTTGCGGTTGACGGCCAATCAGCAGGCGCAACAGCAGCATCAACAGGCGCAACAGCAACAACAACAGCAGCAGCTGAATGACTACGACGGACCGAATCAGGCGCACAAGCGGCCGCGCATCTCCGGCGGTTGGCCGCAATAGCCGGCCCGAGAAGTGGCAGCGCACAGCAGCAGCAGCAGCAGCAACCACAATAACAACCATAACAATAACAACAACAACAGCAACAGCAACAACAATAGTAGCAGCAATAGCGCCGCAACAACAAACATCTTGAGAAATTATCAGCAGCAACAGCAACAACAACAACACCAGTCACAACACAACGGCACGAGCAACCATTGCGCTGTTGGCGGCGGAGCCGGCGGCGTGCAACAAATGCTGCCACCAGCCGCCAACTCACCCTACCTGCGCAACACGAGCAACAGCAGCGCCAACAGCAATAGCAATCACAGCAACAGCAACAGTCCAGCGCTGCAGAAGCCCACCTGCAGCGGAATGCGCAACGCGTACAACAATAACAACAATGGTGTTGGTGGCGCTGTCAGTCCACATCCAGCGACACGTCACGGCAAATATGCCAGTTACTTGCAACAACAACAGCAACAACGTGCACTTTTGCAGCAGCAGCAACAACTACAACAACAGCAACAGCAGCAGCAACAACAAGAAAACTACTTGAATGCCGTTAATTGCAGCCTCTATGGTGCCAGCAGCGCTGGCGGCGCTCATGCCACACAGCCAACGCAGCATACTTATAGTCAGGTGACTGCCGGTGCGGCAATGAGCGCCGGCGCGGCATCAACAAGCCACTTGCAACATCACGCGCTTCCGCATACAAACCTGAGCATAAGCGGCATGAGTCACGCACACAGTGCGGGCAATGCAATCATCTCGAAATGAGTGAGCCAGCACTGCTGAGCTGCTGGAGCGGAGCCCGCGAACGGGAGCGGAGAGTGGAAGAACTGCGCGCTGGCTGCAAAGAGTTCTTCTTCTGCGCTGCAATTGCATGCACTTACTATTCCGTAAGCAACACATGTACAACAACAACAAGCTTACCGTTGAAATTAACAAAAACATCACAGCAAAAACAACAACAGCAACAATTCTCATTAAAAAAAAAAAACAAAAAAAGTATGAAAAATATGAAGCAAAGCAAAATAGAAACAAAACACATCACACTCCCAGTTTAAGTTTAAGTTCATGTATGTATGTGTGCCCACAGGCTGTTTAGAAGCGCGAGGGGTCGTTGGGCGAGCGCAGTCGTGTGCGGCAGCGGGAAACTAGTGGATTAGGAATTCATTAAAGTGTCATATCGTAAATGTAAGTCAATGTTGCTCCTAAAATGAGTTTAAAAAACAAAACAAACAACAATAACAACAACAAATAAATTAAATGAAAATTTTTAAAAGCAAAAGAAAAACAAAATGGGTGCAGTGGAATAAACTTAATTTAAATTAAAACTAATTTTACTTAGTTTAGCATAATTAATTATACATATAAATGTTTGAAAATGTTAGTTAAGTTATTTTAGTCTAAAAACAATTGCATTAAGTCACTACATAACAATAATAACTGGCTAAGCAAGTTAACAGCTGCTTACACCTAATCTACATACAAACATATAAACGAGTATATAAATATATTTAGTTGAAGAAAAAGTCAGAGTTTGTTTGCGCAAGTAAAAGTCATTTAAATTATAACAGAACTTACAGAATAGCTGTTTATCAGCCTAAAAGTATGCAACACTTTAGTATAGTGCATTGCAAGCAACTAGCAAATGTATAGCATGCATGCCAGCGCACATATTTTCGAACACCTGAAATATGTAGGAATTCCCAGATTAGCAGCGTTGCAGCCGAAAAGTATGCAGCACTTAATATTTTCTAATTTCTTACCAGCTTTATTTTTACGAAGTTGTCCAAATTTTTGTAGGTAAATATTTTTGGCATATAAAAATTTTGTTAATTAGCAAATTTGTTATATTTTTAACAAAACTGGTTAAAAAGAAGATTTAAAATTTCTTATATTAAAAAATACTTTTTCGAGAACTTTTTTTAGAGTAACAGTTTTTAAACTAATTAGAAAAAATAAAATTTAATAATAATTTTATAACTTGACATAAAAATTATTCCAAATAATTTTTTTAATTTAAAAATATTTTTCAAGGACTTCTTTTATAGCAGGGAATTGAAATATGTGTAGTCTATCTTCGAGTCCTAAAATTTTTGAACATACTTTATTATTGAGATATGTATTTCGATTCAACTAGTAAATTTTTTATTTTTGTAACAAATCTTTTCCAATAATATTTCAAATTTCTCAATTAAAAAAATATGTTTCAACAAACTTTTTTGATTTTTTTTTTTTTAATTTATATAAATAAAATAGAGGTAAATTATTGAAACGTTTTTATATTTTTTTAATAAGTAAATTTCTTGTTTTTTTTTACAAAAAAAAAACTTTTGTAATTAAAAAAAAATTTCAATAATATTTCATAAAACTTTATTTAAATTTTTTTGTTTAATTTTAAGAAATAAATTTTTCTAAAATCACAAAATTTATTATTTGTTTTTCTAATAAAATATGTTCAATTCTTGATTTATAAAAAATTATTAACATGTTTTTGAATAACTGTTTAGGTTAAAATTTGAAAATTCAGATTTCCAACCGTTAAAATGTGGAATTTAAAGTAGTATAAAAATTCTTATTAAAAAAAAAATATTTTAAATTTCTTAATTTGAAAAAAATGTTTTGAAGATTTTTTTGTTTAAATTAAAAAAAAAATTGTTTGAATTTTAAGAAATAAATTATTTTTTAAATTTTAATTTGTTTTTCTATTAAAACTTGTTCCAAATAGATTTCTGAATATACAAAAATAATATCAACACCATTTTTTTTATAACTGTTTAACTCAAAATTGTTTTTTTTTTTGAAAATTAAGATTTATTACCTAGTGGCTTTAAAAAAATATAAATAAAAAATTTAATTAATGAAAATAATTAAATTAATTATTCAATTAAATTTATCATTGAACTAACTTTCATTCTTCTTCTTAATTAAGGACTTTCGTTACAAAAATTAAAAATTTTAGGTTAAAAAAATGTTTTTTTAATTAAAAAACATTATTTTAATTTTGTTTAAAAAAATATTAATTTGAAAACTAAATTTAATATAAAAACTTAATTTTTAATACAAAAGAAAATGTTTTTAATTTAAAGCAAACTAGTTTTTGATAAATACAAATTAATTTAATTAAATTTCACTTTTCTAAATTTTAATTTATTAAAAATTAATTTATTAGCTCAAAATTTTTAATTTTTGTAATTTTTAATTTAAAATATTAAAATTTAATTTTATTTTTTTTAATTTAATGCTTTTTTAAGAAAATTAGAATTAATTTTAAAATTAAAATTTATCATTAAAAATATTATATCTAAACTTGAATTACATTTTTAATTGAAAATTATTACTGGTTTTTCAAAAAAGAAAAATTAAATAAAGAAAAATTAAATAAATCTGGTTTTTCAAAAAAGAAAAATTAAATAAATAATAATTTTTATTCCAAAAAAAATTTGTAATACATAATTGCTCGAAAAAATTTGTATCAAAAAAGACTCGCTGACGCACTTTTTATATTGAAGTTATGCTTTTGAAAAATATTTTTTTTAACAAAAATATATATATTTGTTTTTTTTTATATTTTATATTTTTTTATAAAAATTATAATTTATTAGCGCAAAATAGTTTTTTACCCAAATTTTTTAAAATCAACTTAACTTAAGTGTTGCATACTTTTGCGCGCGCATGGTAATGCCACCAATAATTGAACTGCCTGCCCAAAACTGGTGGTCAAAGCATACATATAAAAGGAAGAATCCCAACAATTAAATAAAAATAAATTAAATTTAAAACAGAAAAACCAACAGCAACAAATTGTTAAATTTTAAACAAACTAAAAACCACTAGTTTTAAGCCCCACTGTTAGTGTTTTACTTACATTACAAGAAAGATATAAGATAAAGTATAGATAAAAAACTGGCTTTTGGCACATTGCATATAAAACTTGTTGTTACAAATATACAAACATATAAATAGATAAAAACAGTGTGACAGTTAAATGATAAACATACATATACATATGAATATTAGTATGACAGTGTGTTGCAAGCAAATGTTAAGTTTTAATATTTTAATTTAAGTTTTATAAAAACTACAAAGAAAACAAACAAAAACAAATGCGAAAAGTGAAAAAAAGAAAAACTACAATAAATTTTGTAAAACGTAATGATTAAATTAAATTACTAAGTAAAGTATAAAAATCCAAATACGTAATTGCATGCAAGTCAATCACAATATTTTTAATTAAAAACCAACAAACACACACACACATACACATGCATAGAAATTTCATTTATACATATTAATGAAATTATAAAAAAACAAAAATTTTCTATTTTTTTCATAAAATATTTTGCGCAATTGTAATAGATTTCTAATATACATACATATATAGTTTAAGCCATAATTTCAATTAAATTTATTTTAATTCATATTGTTTCTGTTTATTATTTGGTTTTATGGGAAAAACACATTGTGTAAGCTGCTGTATGTTGATATTTTGGGGTAAAAATGCAGTAAGTGGTTTTGAAATGAAAGCTCGAAATTTCAAACATGTTTTGGGTTTTCTTTCGCATTATTTTATTATTAGACTACGGAGCTTTCACGTCGAAAATGGTGGTTTTGCAATGAAAGCTCGAAACTTTAAAGCATTTCACATATGGCAAGAAAAATTATTTTTAAATATTGAAAAACATATTTAGTGTAAGCTTTCGCAAAATTAGGTAATGTAGCTTTCACGTCAAAAGTAGTGAAAACATGTTTTTATAATATAAAGCTTTGAAGGCTTCATTTTTTAAATTTTCTATAATACTATTGGAATTAGCATGAAAAGCTTTTCATTAAATCTACTGCAGCTGGCATGGAAACTGTCATTTATTGATATTTTGGAGTAAAAAGGCAGTAAAAGGTTTTGAAAGAAGGCTAAAAGCTTTAAACTCGTTTTATGTTTTTCGCAGCATTTCACATTTTGCAAGAAAAATTTTTTTAAATATCAAAAAAATGTTTTGGTTGAGCTTTCAGATTATTAGGCCATGAAGCTTTGAAGTCATAAAATGTGAAAGCTTTTCAAAATGGCATCGATTTTTTTCCGTTTAAAAAAGTATTATTTTTTTAATAAAAGGCCTATGAAAGTTCCATTTTTTTTAATTATTACTATGCTATTTGAATTCATATAAAACGATTTTCATAAAATCGACTACAACTGTGGTGGAAATTGCTATATATCTTGATATTTTGGGATAAAAAACCATAGTGACCATTGAATGAAGCTTTAAACACGTTTAGTTTTTCGCACAATTTACCATTTACAAAGGAAAAAGGTTTTTAAATATTGAAAACATATTTTGGGTGAGCTTTGAAAATATAGACCATGAAGTTTTCACGTAAAAACTAGTGAAAGCTTTTTAAATTAGTGAAAGCTTCGATTTCTTTCGGTTCAAAAAAAATATATTTTTTATAGTGAAAAGTCTATGAAAACTCAATTTTTAAAACTTACTAATATACTATTAAAAAATATTTTTTAATATTTAAAAAAAAATTGCTTTCGGTAAATTTTCACACTATTAGGCCATGAAGCTTTCACGTCAAAAATAGCGAAAACTTTTTAAAATAGTGAAAGCTTCGATTTCTTTTTGTTCAAAAAATATTTTCTATAACAGGAAACCTCTGAAAGCTCCATTTTCAAAACATTCTATTTAAGTTAGCATAAAAAACTTTTCATTAAATTTTCTGCTACTGACGATTCCAGCATTTTGTGCTTTCCTCAATTTTAAATGAGTGTTTTTACATATATTACAATGAATTAAAACTAAAATACAAATTATTATGCAAGTAATGCCAGTGCATTGTAATTTAGTAGTGCAAAAATATGTAATATAGCTTTCACTTGAAATATAATGAAAGCTTTTATCGAAGTCCTTGTATCCCAAATAAAGTTAGCCACTTTTTATATAATAACACTATGTATGAGTGTGCACAAAGTAAAAGATCATTGGGCAAATCTGAAAAATGGAAGCTCACTATTATCAGTTTTTTCATAAAGTATTCTTAGTACTTTCGACACTTTTCGGTGAAACTTAAGCTTAATTATGCATGTTTCATACTTTTATTTTTAATTTGTGGGCCATTCCATCAATTGGCGACATGGTTTTGTATCCTATTCCGATCAAACAAAAAAATGACTATTTATTTTATTTTTTAAAGACCTGAAAATTGAGTGTAAAAAACTTTGAAGTTATACAATTTTATGTAAAAAAATCTCAGCTTTCTGATAAAAATATTTTCAAAATCCAAAAAAAATTTCAAAATCCCAAACAAACATTTTTTTCCAAAAAAAACAGTTGTATGTGCTTTTCCACCAACTTTTTTTCAAAATTGACTTTTTCTTTCGATTCCTCGTTCAATTTTACATAAGGGGGTATTCTGGTCTAGAAGCATGAATTTCAGGTAATTTTTAAAGTGTCGTAAAAAAAAGCAATTAATATTTTTAGTATTTATTATTTATTGGTTATTTGTTAATTTTAGAAGAGTACAGAAAATAATTAAAAACTAAAAAAAGTAAAAAATTTCAAAAATTTTGAGCTGACGAAGTGGGGGGTCTCTAAAAATTTCTACGTGACCATACCCATGATTTCAACCCTCCTAGTTATCTGAAACCCCAAAAAAAAGATTATTAACCTAGAATAATGTCGCAATGGCCGGAACTACGGAAAAGTGGGAAAATTTTTTTTTTCACAAAATGGCGATTGCCTGAAAAAAATAGTATTTTTGGATCACTTTTTCTGACTATTTCAAATTTTTTAAGAATAATAAAAATAAAAAATTGGGGGATGGCGCTAGTTCCAACCATAGACAAGCCTATAAAGAAGACTCTATAAAAATTTCAAGTAAATCGGTCCAGTACAACCTGAGAAATCGTGGGTATCGTTCCGAAAAAGTCAGTTTTGAGAAAAACACGTTTAAAGTTTCGCGTAAAGTCTTTTGTTCGATTGGTTCCGGCCGAACCCGTTTGGATGCCGGGTCAGAAAAATGCCTATATCTCAGAAAATAATTTGAATTTTGAAAAATCCTCTTGTACACATATTCTTGAATAGTTAAACTTTGAAAATACAAAACAAAAAGTATCGATTTTTTTTTAATTTCTAGACCAGAATACCCTCATAAGAATTAATGTTCAAAAATATGGGACTCTGACCCCATGAACAGCAAAAAAATGCAAAGTTGTCGCTATACGGCGCAGGCTATTAACTCCTAAAGCAACTTATACTTGTCAGGGAAGAAAAAACCATTTGGTGCAAAACCGGTTTTTTGGAAAAAATTTTTTTTTTGATTTTGAAATTTATATATATATACCACCATAATCTATGTCAAATTCAGCGAAGATATCATGGCAAATGAAAAAGTTTTCCATACAAGGACTTAATTTTGAACGATCAGTTTCTATGACAGCTATACTGATCGTTCAAAATTAAGTCCTTATATGGAAAACTTTTTCATTTGCCACGATATCTTCGCGGAATTGGATATAGATTATGATGGTATATATTTATAAATTTCAAAATCAAAAAAAAAAAAAATTTTCCAAAAAACCAGTTTTGCATACATCCCCTACGAACTCCGCAGGAAGCGGTAGCATATAGCTGCCATACAAACTGACCCTGAGCAATCAATAGAGCTCTTGTATGGAAACTTTTTCTGTGAAGGGTATTAATGCTTCGGTAAAACCGAAATTCAATTTTTTCTTGTTTTTGTTTTTTTTCTTTTATTTTATCTTAGTGTCTTTTCCGTTGCACTGACTTGCATGCAACATTTAGTTGTTAAGCTCACCGACTTGCGGGCCACGCCTGCATACGTACAAATATATAGTACCATATGGACATTATACATACACATAAAAAATATCCATTGGTGAAAGTTTGGTACATTGTAAGTGAAGTTTGTTGTTGTAAATGTCAATTTGCCCCCATGGAGAAACCTAACCTAGGATCCGGTTATGTCGTTATGTTAATAAAAACAAAAATAAATTTGACAAACAAAAGGAAATATAATATTTATGTATTAGCAAACATATGGCTTGCAGTGATTGGTGAAAAATTAAAATTACGCCATAGACGAAAAAAAAAAATAGAGTTTACTTAATTAAATTAATAAAATTGATACACGAGGGTTTCGCACATTTTATAAATGCATAAAGAAGACATTTTACAGCAAGTAGTTAAAGTTGAAAATATACATATATTCAAGGTATATAATATACATTTTTAAAATGTAGTCATTGCACACACACACACTTACACGCACACATACATACACATATATAAGTAAGCAAAAGGAGAAAAAAATCTTTGAAATATTTCATAGTCAAAGAAAATTGTATTTATGCCGCATGTACATACTATGTACTTGTGTATATAAGGTGCATGCGTGCTTATAGCTAAGTCATTTAACGGGAAGTAGTTAGTAAAATTTTTTGACAAATTACAAATTTATGTATAAAATTGTGCTGCACGTGGTATATAAACACACTAATTTACAAACACATAAACACAAATATATACACATATGCTAGTATATATGTATATAATATAAGCATACTAACTATGTGTACGTATAAGTATGTTTGTATGTCTGTTGAAAATCACCATTGTATTGGTGCATCACCCCCGTTCCCTTGAATAATGAGAATTATTGTGCTCATTCAGTGTTATTGTTGCTATTCTAGCACCCAGTATGTATGTATGTGAGTTATATAGACGAGTACACAATATATATGTTTATATGTAGTAAGTGTTATTGTTGTTGTTTGTTTGAGAAAACATATCCGCATAATTTACAAAGTCTCATAATTTACATATTTACCTCTATATTTGCATATGTATTTATATACATACCTACATATTACAAGTATGTTTGTTTGTAAATATACCTACATACATATGTGTGTATATAAGTAAATATGTATGTAAGACTTTGTAAATTAGCTAAACATCGATGTTTTTTATATGATTTGCGAAAGAAAGTTTCCAATTTCCTTTCTTTTTATATCACCGTTATAATTTCACACGGTTACTCAATGTGGGTTAGTCGGCCAGGGTTGTTTTGAAACAAACAAACTTTCCAATGACGCGAATTCTGCGACAACTGATGTTGTTGTAGCTGCAGAATTCTGCCGAGTTGACAGTCCGTGACCGAATATAAAATCCGGCTTCGGGAGCTTTGAGCTCAGTACGCCAGTTTGTTATCCATTCTTATGCCTAGTTCGTAGAGGTTTTTTGTCGTATAGTTAGTTTTTTAATAAACACCTCCAGCAGTATGTGTTTCCTAGTAGGATCAGCTAAGTTGTTTCCGCGGATAGGCTAAGTCCGTGTGAGTCCAACCATGACTCTGCTCGCAGCCTAACTTATGCTAGTTCACATCTGGCTATGCCGGTTTTATGTGCGGTTGTGATGTCAGCGCTTTAGTGTACATAACCAACGAGGTAGAAGTAGTCTGGTATTTCGACGTTGTAGCTGGCATTACATAGATCTCGTCCAAGTATTGATCCCTGTGCTGCTCCAAAGGTGATTTTATTTCTTTGAGCATTAAGTAGTCTGGCGTTTCGATTCGACTTTCTAGTGCATCGCCCATATTGGCGTACTCCGACTATTGGCCTTGAGAAGTTGTTCTTTTAGGGAGCTTCCTCCAAGCGAGGGTATAAGGTATGAGTATACTCAAAGATACTCCGTTGAGTTTCTACCCCGGTCATGAACACTTCCTTCAAAGTGAAAGGTGCACGGGAAGTATATTGCGCATACTCCGGCCGATCTCTTCCCAATCGCTTTCGCCTATGACCGCAAGGCGTTTTTCTGAATCTAGCTTGGAAGCATCCCATTTACGAGTTCCCCTTGTTTAAAGATCTTGTTGATGTTTTATCTCGGCCTTCGAGGTAGGATGTACATAAATTGTTGATTGCTGCATTTGTAGTCTTCTTGTACTTTCCGCTCACGTAGCTGGTTTGCGTATCCATCAGACACCAACGCTTACGCCGTTGTAGCGGAGTTTACACGGGTACTGCGTCGAATACTGGAGTGCTTTCATCCATTCGGACGACATGACCTTGGTAGCGTAGCCACTGTCTCTTAATTCTCTAAACTTTGTCAATGTCGTCGTATATCTCGTACAGCTCATCGTTTCATGGACTGCGGTAATCGCCGTCGTCAATGCGCAAAGGACTATAAATCTTCCCAGAACCTTTCCCTTGAAAACCCGTAACGTCGACTCATCAGATGCTGTCATCGCTCATGTCTCTGCACTATATAGTAGGACGGGCTGAGTGACTTATAGAGTTTTGTTTGGTTCGAGAGAGGACTTTACTTCCAATTGCTTACTCAGTCCGAAGTAGCACCTGTTGGCAAGAGTTATTCTGCTTTGGATTTCGAGACTGACACTGTTATTGCTGTTAATACTGGTTCCATGATAGACGAAATTATCTATGACTTAGAAGTTATGCCTGTCAACAGTGACGTGGAAGCCAACTCGCGAGTGCGACGACTGTTTGTTTGATGACAGGAGATATTTCGTCTAGCCCTCGTTCACTACCAGACCCCTTTGCTTTGCTTCCTTGTCCAACCTGGAGAAAACAGAACTAACAGCGCGGTTGTTGAGGCCACTGATATCAATATCATCGACGTACGCCAGCAGCTGTACACTCTTATAGAAGATTGAACTTGCTCGATTCACATCTGCAGCTCTAATTATTTTCTCCAGCAGTAGATTGAAGAAATTGCACGATAAGGAGCGGCCTTGTTTGAAACCTCGTTTCGTATCGAACGGCTCGAAGAGGTCCTTCCAGATCCTGACGAAGCTTTTGTTAAACAAATAATCGAAAGGCTTTGAAAATGGACTTGACAATTTCAGTTTTCAAAAAAAATTGAAATCAAAAAGTTTCTGAAAATGGACCTAATAATTACAGTTTAAAAAAAAAATTAAAATAAAAAAGGGAATAAACTATTTCTAAAAGCAAACCTGCTCGTTACTCCCCATTGAGCATACCAAAATATTCTTTAAAATGAATTTTCAACTTAAAATTTATTTTTTCACTCCTTTATTTTCAAAACTCCACTTTGTAGTTGCCTTACGAACAGTGCCTCGTTTTTACAAAATAAAAAGTTGAAAAAAAAAATAAATATATATGTACCTAAAGCAGTGAATGTATTGAAATAAATTAATTAAATAAACACAAAGCGAAACTAAGAAACCTTTAAAGCAAAACAATGCGAAACCAAAAGTAAAAGCAAACAAAAAGATGTGACAAAATAAGAAAAAAAAACTAAATGGAACTCTTTAAGCATACAAATGTTTGCAAATATGTACAGTTATGTCTACACAAATATGAAAACTGAAATTTTGAAAATAATTGCAAATATTTGAATATATACAAAACAGGGCATCCAGGCGACGTTGAAAATGAAATGTGAAAAGGAATTTATTGCAGGTGACAACTGTGCTACTTATTAGACAAAAACAAACACAAAATCCTAATACAAATAATAATAACAATAATAAATAGTAATAATAAGCAAACCGTGAAATAAAGGCTTTAAAACTTAAACTTACAAACAGAAGACAAAACAAGGAAATTTAGTGAGGAAATAGCGTAAATTGTTATACATACAGACATTGAAATATACATACATACATATATATGAATACGAAAAAATTAAGCATTAAATAAAATTTAAAAAGAAATGTAAATAAAAACTAAAAAATTTAAAAAATTAACAAATAATTAAACAAAAAATGAAGCAAAAAATTAATAATAATTAAAAATTTAATTACAAAAAAGTAATAATAATTAAAAATTAGTTACAAAAAATTAATAATAATTAAAAAATTAATTACAAAAGAGTAATAATAATTAATACAGCCGCCTCCTTAAATGTTCAACTGTTGATAATATCTTAAGAAAGAACTTTGTAAGAAAAAAAAAATATACATACATACACACATACATATATAGTATATATTTAAAAGCACCGACAGCATATGCATATAAATACATACTTATGTATATATGAAGACTTTGCTGAAGTTATTACTGTTTATAGTTTGCAAAAATGGCATGTGGCATGCTACACACAAACATACCTTACAGAGCAACGTCCGTTACAAATAAATTAGTAGAGAATTATGCTCAGCTGAGTTTTTAAGATAGCAACAAGACGGCTTTCATGAGAGAGCGATTTTCAACTGTGAGGTTATGTGAACCCTTAAAATGAGGGCAAATAGCTATAATGAAATTAAAGAATGGCGAAAAGTTAATAAAAAAAAACTAAATAGTAAATAATTAAAATATACCGGCACGACAGAGACATAAATGTTTTGTATTATACACCGACACTCACACACACACACTCAAAGAAAATCAAGAAAATGTCGTTGCAAATGTTGAATGTTGAATGTGCCCTACTAACTGCCCCCCTTCCTCCTGTTTGGCATAACTGTTTGTATATACACATAATTAAGTGCTGAAAATGGCGTAAAACTGTAAACGCGTGTGGAAATCTACTTTAAAGCAAACAAAAACGGAAAAATAAAACAAAATTCAATAAATAAAAAAATTATAAAAAAAAATAATTACTTGTTTTTTTTTCTGGAAAGAAAAAAACTAAAAAGCAACATGAAACATTGCTCCTACAAAAAAGTAAGTTTTTGCGCCGTTCTTTTCCGTCTACCTCGACCTTATTTACGTGGGTTTCCTTTTGAGTTTTGCCTTTTTTGAGGAATATAAACAAATATTAACCATCGAAAATCGCTTTATTCTTTTCAAAAATATTCTCCATTTGCATGTGTTTGAACCAATTGTCGAAGCACTTTTGCCACTCTGATTGGGGTGTATCCAAAACATGCATTCCGAACGCATCAATCGGCTCTTTAGTAAATATAGTAAATATTTTTTATTTTCATTTGCAATTTATTGATAGTAAATAAATTATTTATCGATATTCAAATAATTTTTTTGGATAAGATAAATCGATATTTATCGATATTAAATAAATAATTTATCGATATTAAAAAAATAATTTATCGACATTTGATTCTAGTTTTTATAATTTTATTAAATCAATCGATTTTCGGATAAGAGAAATCGATATTTGTCGATCGTACATAAATTATTTATTTGTTTCTAGTCTTTATAAAACTAATCGATAATTATCGAAAAACTTAAAAATGTACTTATCGATAATGAATATATTATTTATCGATATTTTGCTCTATCTTCTTAACACTTATTATATGTAGAGATCATCGAAATAATAATGACTAACCGAAAAACATGATTTTGTGATGATTTTGAGCATCAAAAGTGTGTCCGTATTGAAGAAATATCGAAATGTTAAAATTCTATTCTTTTAGTGAACGCACTTTCATTTGAATGATATTTCCATCATTATATCATTCTTGGTTCATCTCTTTCTAAAGTGTACTTATAATCAGGCCCAATGACAGGGTATTAGAAGGGGACTCGGGTTTGATTCCTAAGAGGCGCTCCTATTTAAAATATTGTGATTGCCGATACAAGAACGTTTTCTTGCTCTTCCAACAGGTTAATTGACTCCTGCCCTACCATAGCAAAATTTATTTTTTGGCAAATTTCTTTTTTTTTTTATTCAATATAGTTTCCTTCATAGGTGATACACTGATTATGGTGACCCTTCACTTTTCGATACCATTTTTGTAGTACGATTTATCCTTTGCTTCAAAATAGGCATCAGTTTCGGCGATCACCTCTTCATTTGATGAAAATTTATTCCCAGAGAGCAGCTTTTTGACATCTGAAGACAGCTGAGGGCCAGATATGGGGAATGCGGAGGCAATTTGAAGCCCAATTCACAGATTTTCGCCATCGTTTTAACTGACTTCTGAGCGCTTTCTTTTTCTTCAATTTCGGCCGTTTTTTGGCGATTGCGTCCTTCAAAAGGTCCACTACGTAATAGTTCTTCCTTTTTCAAGGTCAATAGAAATTATTCCATGCGCATCCCAAAATACATACACCATAGCTTTGCCAACCGACTGTTGCATTTTTTCACCCTTTAGAGGGAGTTCATCTTGTGCTTTTCACTTAGATGACTGACCATGAACACAAATCGACGCAAAAACTCGAGTTTATTATGCTTGAACAGCTCCAAACACTACTCCGAATCAGCAACTCGCCGTTGTTTTTGGTCATTAGTGAGCTCACGAGGCACCCAATTTGCACAGAGCTCTCTCATACCCAAATAATCGTATATGATATGATGTACACGTTCAGTTGATATCTTTAGAGTGCCTGATATCTACAAAATTTTCACTTTACGGTCATCCAAAATTATTTTTTTTTGACTCTTTTGATGTTTTCCTCGGTATCAACCTCTTTTTGGGCGTCTGCTGCGTTCACCGTCTCGGAGCTCATTTCACCACCTCTAAACTTAGCATACCAATCCTTGATGGTTGATTTTCTAAAATTTTGAGAAAATTTTACTTCAAAATAATATATATGTGACCTGGTCTACGAAAAGAGATACCAACGCTTCGAAAAGGCATAAATTCTAACATCTTTCTAGAAATTGTTAAAAAAAAAAATAGTATAATAAAATTATTAGCCGCATTTTTTTTCGATTTTCGTACTAGTTTTTATATAAAAATATTTTATTTATTTAATTGTATACAAAGATATTTTGCTTCTTATACATATTACAAATTCAAAATTCAGTTCTACAACTTTTCTCGGCCTATATTTACACAAAATATACGTATAAAACCCGCTAAAATCGCCGCTGTCTCAATATTAGTTACGTAATAGTTTTCGCAGGCACTGTAGATTATAAGTAGGTTCGAAATAAAAATTAAACTTAAAGTCAAATGCAACAACAGACTAAACACAACGCTGGTTACAGCACTAAAACAACGGTGGCACAACTCACGACACTTTACATGCCATTGTAGGCTGGACCGCCGCCACCCTCGGGCACCACCCAATTAATATTCTGTTTAGGATCTTTAATATCACAGGTTTTGCAGTGGATACAATTTTGTGCGTTGATCTGTAGCTTCATGTTGCCACCCTCGTCATTGGGCACATACTCATACACACCGGCTGGGCAGAAACGTTGTTCGGGACCCTCATAGATCGCAAGATTGTGATCGACTGGAATGCGATCGTCCTTCAAAGTCAAATGTGCGGGTTGATCGCCTTCATGATTAGTGCCGGTCAAGGCCACGGAGGAGAGTAGATCGAAGGAAACTTTGCCATCTGGCTTGGGATAAACAATTTGTGGGCATTGACTAGCTGGTTTGAGGGACGCGTGATCGGCCGGACCGTGTTTCAGTGTCCACGGTTCGCGACCACCCGTAAATATCGAGAAACCGCTCAAAACGAGACCACCATACATGCCGAGTGGATTGTGGAAAGAGGGGCGTACATTGCGCACATCGCGCAAATCCTTCCAGATGAAGGAATTTTGAATTCTGGACGAAATAAAAGTGTATATTTACAAATAAGGATAAAGTATATGAAAATAATAAAACTGCTACATACTTGTCGGCATAGGATTTCGGCTCAAGTCCAGCAGTTGCTTGAGATTCACTATTGATGGCCTCCACGGCGCTCTCCGCCGCCAACATACCTGAAGAGTAAAGGAATTTAGTAAGTCGAAGCACCAGAAAATAATGTAAATAAATTTGAATCCTACAACTCACCGCTTTTCATGGCATAATGTGAGCCCTTGATACGCGGCACGTTGAGAAAGCCGGCGCTGCAGCCAACTAAGCAACCCCCAGGGAAGCTCAGTTTACTGGGCAAACTCTGGAAACCGCCCTCGTTAATGGCACGCGCACCATACGCGATACGCGTTGCACCTTCGAAAACGGGACGCACCTTCGGGTGTGTCTTGAAACGCTGGAACTCTTGGAAAGGACTAATCCAGGGGTTTTTGTAATCCAAACCGACCACAAAACCCACCGCGATTGTTGGTGTGGGCTCATTCAAGTGATACAGGAAAGAACCACCGTATGTGTGGAAGTCCAGGGGCCAACCGATTGTGTGTTCCACCAAACCGGGTCTATAATAAGTAGAATAATGATACCTTAAGTGACATTCATTTATTCTTCCGCACTCGTACTTACACATGCTTCTCGGGTTGTATCTCCCATATCTCCTTCAAACCAATGCCGTACGTTTGCGGCTGACTACCCTCGTTCAAATTGAATTGTTGCATGAGCTGCTTACTCAGGTGTCCGCGACAGCCTTCAGCGAATATTGTTGTCTTCGCGTGTAGTTCCATGCCACGCGCAAATGTATCCTTCGGCGACCCATCTTTCGCAATGCCCACATCATTGGTCGCAATACCTTTGACACTGCCATCGGCATGGAAGAGAACTTCAGAGGCCGCGCAACCAGGGTAAATTTCAACACCCAACGCTTCGGCTTGTTCACCCAACCATTTTACTAGATGACCAAGCCGTACAATATAATTGCCATGATTGTCCATGGGCCAGCCTTTGAAGATGGGTAGCGGTATGCGCGCGTTAGCGGTGAGCAGTGAGAAATGATCGGTGCCGACAGGTGTGTTCAGCGGCGCGCCCAACACTTTCCAATCTGGAAAGAGTTCGTTCAACGAAATGGGGTCGATGACCGCACCCGAAAGTATGTGACCACCGACTTCCGCGGACTTCTCCACGACGCAGACGCGTAGTTCCTATATGTGAATATGTGAGCAGAATTGTGATTGAATGATTTCCTATTTGTTGGTTTGAAAAATATATCTTATACCTTTTCCTGCTCTGCGGCCAATTGTTTGGCGCGTATGGCAGCCGACATGCCCGCCGGACCACCGCCGACTATAACTATATCCACTTCATCGACATAGCGCTCCATTTCAACTTCTGTAAAGTTATTTAAGTAATGAAATAGATCTGGTTGTTTAACTTAATTGTTGCAACTCTTACCCTTCCAACGTTCATCTTTGTCGCGTGGATGTATCGTATAATGGGTGGTGATTTTGGGATATTTGGCCACATCGGAAACGCTGCGGACGAATGTTGGATGGAATAGTCTGTTGGCTGCAATAAAAGAGAAAGTGTTGAAATTTTTTTTAAGAGTTTTTCCAGTTCTCGGGTTGAAAACCATGTCTAACCTAACCTAACTGATCCCCTGTTTGTAAAATTATGCGAACCATAAACGATAATTTGATGATAAGGGAGATAAACATATATATAACGTCACACAGATAGAGCTTAACATTAAATACTTTCCAGAACTTTATTGGTAACAAAACCTCGTGTTAAGAAAAGTCAAAAATCCATCTATAACAAGGATCATATGAACAATGGACAGATTGGAATTGATGAATGAAGAGATATCTATCACTTGATGCTGGAACCTTGAAGGTCCCTTAAACCACATATGATGAGAAATAAGTTTACTTCACTTCCAAGAGCCGATCCAAGACAGCTTCTAGAGTTCTTAGTTTTCTTAATTTTATATATAGTAAATAATGTCAATATTATATCCAGCAGTTGGTAATAAAAATACTCAAAAAAAAAGTATTCGTTAGTTTTTACCAGTTTCAATCACATATAAATCGCATCAAAGATCTAATGGAAAGAAGAAAGGATCATGTTGTAATATGATTAAGATGTCGTAGCAGCAAATTTTACCCGTAAAACTGAGGATGGCTGAGGCTGAAACAACTCGGTTTTATTACCTTCGGCAAACCACCAGACATAACCGAAATGGACATTAGCCGTCTCAACAAATTTAAGTAAGGCTCAAGGCACTTTGCCGATTTTTCCAATATATATGTATGTATACATATATAAGCTATCTAAATGAAATCTGTGTTGAAATCGACCTCTTATCCTAACCTAACTCTGTATGAATAAGAGAATTATTTTCGGAGACTTCATTATGAAGCTTATTAAGCTTTTTTTTTGTACTGTGGAAGAACAAATAATAACGGCATTTTGAGTTGGTTTATTACTTGTTAGAATTTCGAGTTCCTGCCCCCTAGTGCTTACGACGGCTACGAAAAATTCATAAAGCTGAGAAATGCTGAACTATGGTACTTCCAACTGATAGGCCTTGTTAGTTAAAAGCCAACTTGGAAGAAGAAAACAAAATTGTACTGAAAATAGAAATATGTATATATTATTCTAGTGCCTGACATATTCCATTTTCTCAATGCAGCTGTCTCTTCAGCAGTAACATCACTTGCCGTATGATTTCACATTACTCTCCAATTAAATATAGTCAATTTTTTCGACAACAAAACATATAAAAATTATACTATATGTGATAAGGAATTATCTTTTGCACACTTAACGGGCAAAGCTGTCAAGCAAACATTCATTCAAGAAAATATTGGCAAATAAAGTAAACAAATTATATACTATAGTATAATGTTGAAGCTATGTACTATCTGACTTTGTTTTCATTTTCGTTGAATTCAAAATATTAAACTTTGATCTATTGGTATAAAAAACATATATTGTAGTCGAAAAAATTTCTTTCGTATTTCTAATCAAACTTCAACTTATTATTTTTATATTTATAATAATAACTAAATAAACAAATATGTACCATTTTGGTTGACCACTTTTTGCCACTTTTCCTCTGGAGACATTATTCCATCAGTGTAAATCGAAATTTCGAAATTTCCAGAACGGAAACGAGCGAACCATTATTGTGCTACATGCATTATTCCCTTTTTTATAAAAAAATTTCACAATATAACGAATTTCTTCATTATTTTTACTCATTTTTGAACAGCTGTAAGTTTTTCAACTTTCCCGAATTTAATTTGGTTAAATGAAGCTAAAAATCTCACCTTTCCAAAACAACATGGTATGACACAATGTTAATGGTAGCACTGGAGATATACGACTGATGAAATGAGCACCAAAAAGGTTGTTCTATGGGGAATGCGTGGTCAAACCACCACGCATTGCGGACGAGATACTCGAGTTGCCCCGAGAATATAGAGTGAACCTTGCGTAACTTCATTCTGGTTACTATAGCAGGTTAAACTTGTACTTATCCAGAATAGACCCTGACATAACAAACATATGTCCAGCGTGCAATAAGTCCCCGCATGATACTAACCACCTTTTTGCATGTTCTGCTATCCCTACACATCTGACAGCCTTTTCCCTATACTCCAACCCTGTCGAAACAGCACGTTTCCTGGGCATACCGTTGGATGACGTCGATTCGGAGCAGTGTTTTGAGTTGTTCAAGCGTAATAAATCCGAATTTTTGCGTCGATATGGGACAATGGATAAAACATCGCTCCATGATTATACCCTGAACAAGGTATATTAAGTTTGTCACGAAGTTTGTAACACCCAGAATTAAGCGTCGGAAATCCTATAAAGTACATATATAAATGATCAGTATGTTGAGCTGAGTCGATTTAGCCATGTCCGTCTGTCTGTCCGTCTGTCTGTCTGTCTGTCCGTCTGTCTGTATATTTACGAACTAGTCCCTCAGTTTTAAGATATCGTTTTGAAATTTTGCAAACGTCATTTTCTCTTCAAGAAGCTGCTCTTTTGTCGGAACTGCCGATATCGGACTACTATAACATATAGCTGCCATACAAACTGAACGATCGGAATCAAGTTCTTGTATGGAAAACTTTTACATTTGACAATGTATCTTCACAAAAGTTGGCACAGGTTATTTTTTAGGGCAACAATGTAATCTCCGAAAAAATTGTTAAGATCGGTTAACTATAGCATGTAACTGCCATACAAACCGAACGATCGCAATCAAGGGCTTGTATGGAAAACTTTCGCATTTGACAAGATATATTCACGAAATTTTTATATAGATTAGTTTCTAAAGCAACAATGTAATCTCCGAAGAAATTGATCAGATCGGTTAACTATAGCATATAGCTTCCATACAAACTCAACACATAGTTACTAAAAGAAATGCACCTGTGAAGGGTATATCAGCTTCGGTGCAGCCGAAGTTAACGTTCTTTCTTGTTTTACTTTGATTTTGTCCGATCGATAGTCATCGGAGTGGACTGCACATGATGAACTCGCTCCAAAGCGTGGATAAACGCTACAATCGGCCGGCAAGGTTATGGTGCATGTATGTTGAGATGCACATGGAATAATTTTTATGACTACCTTAAAAAAGAAATCAACAGCAAGTATTGCATAGCGTTATTGGATAGTTTGAAAGACGAAATCACCGAAAAACGGCCGCATTTGAAGAAAAAGAAAGTTTTGTTTCATCAAGTATCACAAGTCAGTGAAAATGATGGCAAATATTCATGAATTCGACTTCGAATTGTTTCCGCATCCACCGTATTCAACATATCTGGCCTCAGAGGCTATTTCCTATTCTCAGATCTCAAAAATATGCTCATTGGGAAGAAAATTTCATCGAATGAAAAGCAAATCGTACCACAAAAATGGTAGCGAAAAATTGGAGGGTCGCTATAATCAGTGTATCACTCTTTAAGAGAACTAATTTGAATAAAAAAACGAATATGATAGGCCGGGGACTATTCAATTGACTTACATACCTACACCTACATATATCTATTTGTTCTTGTACGTGCCCAACAGCACTGAAGTCACTTTTATTGTTGACAAAATCAAAGTTCAGATATTTCTATACATACAATATAGGTAGTATATATATAATGTATATAAATTTCAGATTTGAAAGTCAATTTTAAATGCAAAATAAAATTCCAAAAATACGCAAATTCAAAACACTTTAAAATTTGAAAAAATCAGAAAAAGGGGTGTGTATATTGCCTTTGTGAAAATCATCGATCATTGACAACCAAGATCTGCTGACTTGCCAGGCCTCTCTTTAGCTGCCAGAACACATAATTATATACATAAATATACACACCTACATATAGACGACTTCTATAGTTATGTAATGACGTTGGAATTATCTATCTGCTTCGTCTTCAATTCTTCTTACCTTTTGCCAGCTTCAGTAGAGTGGCCATGTTGACTGCTTCGATGTGTTAGATTGTTAAAAGTAGACGTAAACAAAGCAGTATATTTTGGTAATTAGATTTTGTTTGTGTTATTGGTGTAGGCACTGCGTTGTAAATAAGTCACTTGGTCAGTTGCAACAACAAACAAAGTGATAAAAGCAACACAACGAAATGACAACAATGTGTGCGGCGGTGGCGTTTGGACTTTTGGACCCGTCGCACCGAAAAGCAACTCACTACCGCACGAATACACGCTTAGATGCACCGAATTTCCGCACCAACCGTAAAACGAATATTGTGTTAAATATGCGCAGAAGAAAGTGGAAATTTTTTTACTTAAAAGAAAATTAAAATTTATGCAAAAATTCACTTAATCCTAGGCACTCCAATTTCAACATGCAATCTAAGTAGCGAACTAGCGGAAGACTAAAATAATAAAGTGATGTGTCGAGCTGCCAGACTGTTTACGAAAATCGACGCGTTGCCAACACATATGTTGCTTGTGTTGATAAGAAATGTCAAACTTGTTTTGCTGACTGTGGTGCTTGTCTCGGCTAGAAGTGACAGTGTTAATGGTTGGCATTATGTTAGTACTGTATTAAAGACTAGTTTGGAGGCATGATGTCAAATCAGCATATACATATGCATATATTTATTTACATAAAATAAATGGTTCAAAATTAATTTATGCAGTATATATATACAGTTTTAAATCAATAATACATATATAAAATATGGATGTCTTATAGCAACCGCTTACGCAGTTATAGCCGAGTTTACAAAAGCGCGCCAATCGTTGTTCCTTTTCGCTATTTGGCGCCAATTGGAGATTCCAAGCGAAGCCAGGTCCTTTTCCATCTGGCCTTTCTGACGGAGTGCAGGTGTTCCTCTTCTTCCCCTGGCGGGTACTACGTTGAATACTCTCAGAGCTGAAGTATTTTCATCCATTTGGACGGCATGACCTAGCCATCGTAGCTGCTGTCTCTTAATTCGTTGAAACTAAGTTAAAAATATGGGATATCAAAAGCTTATGACTTCTGTAGTCTATTGCAAATTTTACCCTCTTTCACTTCTTGCCACTTTATTTTGAAGTTTTCAACTGCTTGATTCCTACTCAAAGGCAAGCTTCGTCGTTATTCCGATTGGCAAAACACTTCTAAATTTTTGTGTAGTAAAATCATTCGAAATAGGCAGAAACAGATAGTAATCACTTGGTCAAGACTATAAGAAACTCTCAATACCTCGCATTCTCGATATGTGTCTTCCTCTCACATCGGCAAAAGCTGGCCGATTGTGGGCATTTGGTTTTCTCGGACGAACTTGGTTTTCAATAAATCGATTGCGACATTCGCTATGTGGCTTGTGGCGCCATCCTGTATGAACCACATATTGTCCAAGACCATATTATCCAATTGGAGCCAAATATATTCGGTTATTATTGAGCGGTAGTAGTCTTGATCATCACGGAAGAAGTACGGCCCAATGGCGCCGCCGGCCCATAAACTGCATCTAACCGTAAATTTTTTCGGGATGCATGGACGACCAATAATCCATATTTTGCTTTTTGACGAAGCCATTCAGCCAGAAATGAGCCTCATCGCTGAAGAGGATTTTTCAATGAAAATCCGGATCAATTTAATGTTGTTACTCAACCCAATTCACGAACATACGACGATTTTAGTGGTCAAACGGCTTTAGTTCTTGCGTCAATTTGATCTTATAAGAATGTAGGCCAAGATTTTTTCGCAAAATTCGCCACAACGACGTCGCAGAGAGACTGATTTAGGTCTTCCTAAATTGATGCGATAGCGGCAACAATATTCTCGACACTACAGGTACTTCTTTGTCTCACTGGCACGGGAACATTTTATCCTGTCCCTGTAGATTCAAATTTCTTCACAAGACGCTCAATTGTAGATCTGACAGGACGATTATGATTGACAAATTCCAATCGAATCGTTGTTGGATCGTATATCTTTCCATTATAAAATGTCAAACCTTACGGAAGAGAAATGTCAAATGTTATATGATGCCCTTTCCGACCTTTTCGGAGCATGTAAGCGCTACGAAGATCGGACTCGACTTTTTATCGATATTTTCCTTAATTGCATTCGAGAGTTTGATGCCCTTTCCGACCTTTTCGGAGCATGTAAGCTCTACGAAGATCGAACTCGACTTTTTATTTATATTTTCCATAATTACATTCGAGAGCTTGATGCATCTTTAACATCAAAATTACGATAAATTAACTGCTATGGTCTCAACCATGAACACTGTTCGAATTTTCAGCCGAAAACCTATTCGAAGATTTTTACAATCAGTAAAATTATTTAACGAAGAAGTTCCATTAAATTTTGGTGCGGAATCAAATTTCTGGTGCCGAAACGTTCAGAAGTTGGAAAATATTTGGTACAAATTATTCAAAGAATATCGAGTACGCGTTGCCGACGACCCACGTCCAGGAGGCCATCAACATTAACTGATGATCAGCACGTCAATGAGATAAAGAAATTGGTGCTTGAGAATCAACGATTAACATTCAGAGATCTTACTGTCATCGTTGGTCTAACGAAAGGATAAGTGAAAACCATTTTGAAAGATCATTTGAGCCTAAGAAAAACGAAAGCACGATTGGTTCGAAATCACTAGATTTTTTCGAAAAACAGCGTCACCTTAACATCAGTGAAGCAATGCTTTCCAACTACCAGGATATCATGGAAGGTATTAATACTGACGATGAATCTTCGATCTATGTTACCGATCCGGTGCCGAAAAAACACGTCAAAGCAGGTCAAAAATTTAGTTTATGTTGACCGTTTCTTCGATTATCGAAGTGTTGTGCACTACGAATCCACCCAATTTGTCAATAAGGAATACCATTTGTGCGTTATGTCTCATTTCCGCGATGCTATTTGTAAAATAGGCCGGAATTAAGGGCCGCGAACAATAATGCACCGTCACATGCTGCACTGATTCTTCGTGAGTTGTTCGCCAAATTTTCAACCAATATCGTGTTGCAACCGTCGTATTTGCTTGACTTAGCTCCGTGTGACTTTTGGCTATTCAGCAAACTCAAACAACCTCCGCAGAGAAACCGTTTTGAATCAATTGAAGACATTAAACGTGAATCGCTACGCGCATTCCAGAAATTGACTTTGACAACTGTTTCGAGGATTGGAAAAATTATGTACAAAGTCTTACTATTTTATGCTCATAGAAATATAGATAATTATTATTTTAAATGCGTGACAATGAAAGAATGTTCCTTCAGCTGTGATTTTGAGGCCATATTACTTACACAAATCTAAAAAAATCTCAGCAGACACTTTGCATATGGTTACCTAAGTCACATGTGTAATGAACACGCTTAAGAGCCAGACGATATTTTATTGAGTTGCAACTTCAAAGTAACAAAAAAGTGTAAATTATACTGTTGTTCTTTAACTTTTGCCAAAATATTAAATTATAAAACGCACATACATACATTGTCACATACTGCACATAGGCATAGGCATTATATGTACATATATACAAATTTGCTTATCCACATGCAACATACCTTTGTATCTAAAGTCGCAGTTCAACTGAGTTCAATTGATTTGCCAAAAGAAATTGCTTTGTTCATTATTTGAAATATGATATATATTTACCAAATACATATATGTATGCATGATATTTACACCCTTAACTATGTACTCATGTAAGTAAGTCTATATATTTAGTAGGTTACGCATATGCAAATGCCTCAGCATCCACTGATATTTCTATTTTTATAGACAAGAACATGAAAATGATTTATTACTTACCTACACACCTTTTAGCTTCACATGTATATTAATATGTATGAATATTTATGTATGTATGTAGACATATTTATATATATGAAGGTATCCACACATTTTCTTGCCACCAAAGACGTTTGTGGCTCAATCGCGCCGGCCGTTTATTTACCCATTTCATTTGAGTGCTTGACGTCTTTTCGAAATATTTACGCTCGGCAGACAAAGTACGACATTATTTTTGGCATAAATTGCACATCGACGGCTGAAACAACGGATATAAGCAACCGCAATGTGCAACAAGTGAGAAGCTCAAATCGTGCACGTAAGGACATAAGTAGTCTAAGTGGTCGCCTTGCTAGCATTATTTAATAAAATAGATTTTTAGTATTAAGTTTCATAACTGATAGTCTTTAAACGATAGTTTCTTATACTCCTTTCCCTTTAGAGAGGTATAAAGTGACGGTGCTAGTACAAATAAACTAAGGTATATATGTATATGATTGAGCCATATGTAAAAGTTCACGCAAGTGAACTTCTCTTAATTGGGAAGGTGCCACTGCTCAGCTGGTTGATGTCCTCGTAAGAGAAAAGGCTGGCATCACCGCCGACCAAGAAGTGGCATGGACGGGACAAGGACTGAGACGAGTATGCTCCTGTGACATTTACTACAGCGACCATATAAAGGAGCGCAAATTCGGTGTGGGATTCGTGGTGGGAGAGAGACTACGTTGCCGAGTACTTGTCATTCACACCGGTGAATGAACGTCTAACCACAATCCGCATTAAAGCGAACTTCTTCTACACATCGCTGATTTGCGTCCACGCCCCGACGGAAGATAAGGACGATTAGATCAAAGATGTCTTGGAGCGTACCTATGAGAGCTGAACCCACCACGATGTCGAAATCGTGCTTAGCGACTTTAACGCCAGGTTAAATAAGGAAGGTATCTTTGGGACAACTGTCGGTAAATTCAGCCTTCATGATGAAACCTTCCAAATGGGTGGAGACAGATCGACTTCGCCGGAACCGAAAGAAGCTTGTCTGTAATACCAGATTCATCAACCGCCAACCAACGGACGGATGACAAGTTTTCAGTATTTTAGAGGTGCGCACGCTCTAAGCTTCTTGCATTGACTTGGACCACTATCTTGTTACAGCGAAGATACTCATCCGCTTCTGTGCAGCAAAAAACGCCAATTGACGCCAAACAGCGAAATGCAAGAACGACTGGCATGCTGTTGTAAACTCGACTATGAGCGCGTAAGCCGTGTCTACGTCAGTAAAGAACAAGTAAGGAAGGGCTAAGTTCGGGTGTCACCGAACATTTTATACTCTCGCATGATAAAGTGATAATCGAGATTTCATTATCCGTCATTTACATATTTTTCAAATATCGTATTTGTGTAAAGTTTTATGCCGCTATCATCATTGGTTCCTAATGTATATACTCGTATTATACAGAAGAAGGCATCAGATGGAATTCAAAATAGCGTTATATTGGAAGAAGGCGTGGTTGTGAACCGATTTCACCATATTTCGTACATGTCATCAGGGTGTTAAGAAAATATTATATACGAATTTCATTGAAATCGGTCTGAGTAGTTCCCGAGATATGGTTTTTGGTCCATAAGTGGGCGACGCCACGCCCATTTTCAATTTTTAAAAAAAGAGCTGGGTGCAGCTTCCTTCTGCCATTTCTTCCGTAAAATTTAGTGTTTCTGACGTTTTTGTTAGTCGGTTAACGCACTTTTAGTGATTTTCAACATAACCTTTGTATGGGAGGTGGGCGTGGTTATTATCCGATTTCTTCCATTTTTTAACTGTATATGGAAATGCCTGAAGGAAACGACTCTATAGAGTTTGGTTGACATAGCTATAGTAGTTTCCGAGATATGTACAAAAAACTTGGTAGGGGGCGGGGCCACGCCCACTTTTCCAAAAAAAATTACGTCCAAATACGCCCCTCCCTAATACGATCCTTTAATATCTTTATTTATGGCTTAGTTATGACACTTTATAGGTTTTCGGTTTCCGCCATTTTGTGGGCGTGGCAGTGGTCCGATTTTGCCCATCTTCGAACTTAACCTTCTTATGGAGCCAAGGAATACGTGTACCAAGTTTCATCATGATATCTCAATTTTTACTCAAGTTACAGCTTGCACGGACGGACGGACAGACGGACGGACGGACAGACGGACAGACAGACATCCGGATTTCGACTCTACTCGTCACCCTGATCACTTTGGTATACATAACCCTATATCTGACTCTTTTAGTTTTAGGACTTACAAACAACCGTTATGTGAACAAAACTGTAATAATCTCCTTAGCAACTTTGTTGCGAGAGTATAAAAAGAATAATCTTCGTAGCTAATTTAGTTTATAATAATTTTATATTAATTTATTTTGTGTTTATTAAATCTTCTTTTCAATAATTCAATTTTATTTTATTATATTTTCTTCTTTATTTTATTAAAATGTATTTCATTATTTTTTAAATTTTTGTACTTTTATTTTTTTTTACAGTTATTTATTTGTTTATTTTTGCTTCCCTGTGGACTTCATTCACAAGAAATCATCGCATTAATTTAGTTGTAAGCAATTTATATGGCTAATTAACGTTGTGCGTCTTGCACACACACACACGAATTGCGCAAATTTGCGTAATGTCCATATTTATGCTCGTTGTTGCCGCTGCACTTCGAGTAAACTTGGCGTTGGGCTTTTCCTGCACGCATTTTACTTACACAGCCTCGTGACTGCCACGAACTATTTACTATTTAAATTTTACTTTACTCATCTTCGCTTTTAACTTCTCTGTGTGTTTTGTTGTTTTTGCTTTTCCGCAAATTACCGCTAACAATGTGGAAAAGTGAGAATTGCAAATTCACTCGCCACACACTATGATCCCTTAATCTGCATTATTATAGTTATTTTTGTTGTTGGTATTGTTTTTGTTATTATTGTTATTGGCTAGCGCATCGTAGAAGGCGTTAAACATCTCAAATGTGTAAGCTACATAATTTAATTTGCCTTTTAGTTTGATTAAGTGCAACTTCCGCAGCGTCGGTAGTCTTCCCGCTTTGTAATGCAAGAGTAAGGGATGACCAAGCGTGGGCGCAGCATCTGTTTAACATAAAATATATACCAGGTCTGTAGGTTTGTAATCAGTATAATTTACTATATTAAGGCGGCTTCGATTCGCCACTTCTCTGCTCGTTAGGCATGTCTCAAAGTTATATATTCGTGAAAACAAATTCAGATTTGAACACAATTCTAGGAATGTGCATGATCAGAAGCTCATTTCTTTTGTATAAATCTGCGGCTATTCTATTTCTATTTGATTATACCAATCTACTGTTTATATGCCAGTTACTTGTTCGATTCGCACCATACATAATCTGGCTATTTTACTATACACAAATAAACATCCGTGCTAGAAGCAAAAACAAATCTCACTATTAAGTTAGAAAGAAATATACTCTCCTTCACTAAAACACCTTAGTATATTATTTTGCATGTGGGTATAAAAATCGTTGCAGTCAAGAAAAAATGCAAAAGGATAACTAAATATTTGTATAAAAATGGAATTCTTAACCACATTATGGCGAAGTAAACTTTTAAGACTCCAGCCAACAGAGTTCGTGCGGAAAGTGAAAAGTTATTTAAAAAAATATAAAGTTACAAAATTTATATCGAACAAGCAACTAGTATGAGTACGATGAACTGGTATAACAAGAAGCAAATAGAAGAGCTAAATGTTATACCAGCTTACGAGTAATCCACAAATTCTCCTCTTTTGTGTTAAACTCGGAAAATTTCTTCTTTTATGTCAGTCCACAGTCCGAAAGTACCGAATAGCGTGTCGATTGGCGGTGAGAAAAAAAACATGAAGAAATGGCATATGCGGGGAATATTCTATGAATCATTCTGAACAACTTTGTCTAAGTGACTATGTGTCGAAAATCGAGCCAGCGATATTTAAGGCGAATTTTTTTAAGGATTATACAAAATTTTTCGTCAGTTTTTGGGATATCCGAATTAAATTTAATGCGTAGATTCACTTTGATATTCTATTGATCATTTACCGGAATCGGCCCGATAGGATCACTACATGCCTCATGCAACCGATTTTCATATATACATAGTGGCAAAAAAGCTCCCGAAAATTGTAATTTAATTCCCTATGTAAATTCTATTAAAAAAAATGTGTTTTTCTAAGTTGATAAGACTGTCCTTAATTACTATGCCAAATATGAACGCAATCAGTCAACCAGTTTGTTTACAGCAGTTGCTTAAGTCCGTACACATCAGTAGTGCGTTACGATTTTTGCAAAGGATAAAAATATCGAACGAAAAATTTGTCTCAAATTTTGTATTTGTAACTAAATTTCGAATCCTTGTGATTGTTGGAAAAAGCTTACGGGTATTCAGTTTTATCAACAACACAAGACAACGAGTGGTACAAAGCTGTCAAAGACTATCGTCGAGATATCGTTGAAGATATGTATGACTGGTTATGGACGACCTTCGACCTTTTCAACTGATGAAAATATTAAAAAAAAAGTGAAGGATATGGTGCTTGAAAATCGCCAGGCAAGTTTTAGAGAGATGGCAAGAGAGCTCAGCATCTCTCGCGAGTCCGTTCGAATGAGTTTAGTGGATATTTTGGGTATAAAAATTTGTTTTCAATAAGAGTATGATTGTGAACGAATTTAAGGGGCCATACCAGTGTGATACTTTCTAGAAAAATCAATTTTCTTTTTTTTTTTGTTTTTTTCGATAGTTTATAGTTTCAAAAATAACCCGTGAAATCGATAAGGTATCTTGAATAGTTTTTGAATGGCAGCGCTCTAAACAGTGTCGTTCGGAGGTACATATACATAAATCGCATTGTTGAAACTTGAAACTCGTTTTTCTCGAAACGACATTTTTCAAAATTGCTGACTTAATAACTCAACGAGAAATTAAGCTATCAATTTCAAATTGAAACTGAATATTCTTGGATATATTTACTATACAATGACTTATGATCTTTTTGATTGGTTAAAAATTGCCATTTTGCATTAAAAAACCGACAATTTTTTACCTAAAAAAAACAAGTTTTTCAGAACTTTTTAATTTTTGATATTTTTCAAAAATTGTAGGTCATTGTGTAGAAAATACCTCCAATTTTAATAACCTTTTTGAAGTTTTTTGTTTTAGATACTCATTCGGAATCATGTCAGCAGTTGTGGGACACTTTTTGGCACCTCCGAAGACAGCCCATAGCTCCGTCATTGTCCAATATGTTTGTAAAAAAAAATTTCATAATATACTTTATTATGTCCAAAGTACTTTGAAAGATTCAAAAGCGTACTTTCTAAAAAAAAAATCACCAAAATTGTCTAATTTTCCATCGATTATACTACTGGTAAAGCCCCATAAAGCCAAAAACGTAATGTTGTTCTCTAAACTGAAATTTCCGCTCCGTGGAACTGGTTTCCAGCCGATCGAAGGGTTAAAACAAAATTCGCTGAAGGATCTGAAGCCCATCCCAAAAAGTGGTTATGAAAAGTGGAGGACTGGAAAAACTATTGGCAGTGCAAAGTCTATTAGCAAAGGCAGAGAGGGACCCTACTGAGTGCGGTCTGTACATAGTGGCGCTGTTATTACGAGAAGTAGAGAAAGAAACTTAGATGCATACATACACACATATGAATGAACTATAGAAAATTTAGAGCCAAGCTGAACACCTTAAGTAAGTTCCTTAGAGGCAGTCAGGATGATCGGAACTTACGGCAACTTAAAAGTTTATTTATTGTGAAAATAAAATAACAGGGATATTTCTTCTGGTATATTTATGTGTATAGTATATGTATATATATGTACATATATTTCTACATTAAGAAATAGACCTCAACAGTGCTTCAGGGAAGGGTTATTTTCAAAATAAATATAGAATTGCTATAAGTTTGTAAGCATGAATGTTGCCAAGATTTTCATAGTTCTTAAAATAGTTTTGATAGTGTGACATATGCCTCAGGATATGATAATCTACTCGACGCAAACTTATATTTCATTAACATTGTTTTGTAATGACATTTGTTCTTCAATGATTATTCCTACATTTAGTCCAAAAAATAATTTTTTTTTTACATATTTCAATAAGTGTGTTTTTTTCTTAGATACCATTTTTATAAAGAAATTTTTCTACGAAAAGATTTTCAGAACACTTTGAGTCTTCAAGCACCTATGAAAAAAATCCAAACGGCACTTTTAATTACAAAGAACTGCCAAAGTTATTCTGGCCGAAAAAAAAGTTTGATTAAAAATGGTCTACAATTTTTAAATTTTTATGAATTTATATAAAATCCAATTCAATCATTAAAATCCTACAAAATCACTCAGAAATAACTGCGTTCTAAATTTCTTTTTATTTTTCCTTCGTTTTTTCTGCGCATAAATTAAGGTAATGAAGTTGAGTGCTTGTTTTCTGTTTCTGTTGCTTTTGAAGTCTTCGTTTTATTTTGATTTTCATTGATCATTTCAAAGCCATTTAAAATTTTGTATAATTTTTTCATAAGTACATAAGTATGTGAAGCTAAAATAGATTTATATATTCTTTACATAGCTATATCGATTCATATTCTTATCTTTATACATATGTATATGTGTGTGTCTGTATATATTTTTAATTTCCCTATATAATTTTAACAAATTTTCAAAGTATATATCTTTATATAGTTTACATTGATATATTTATTCGTATACTGGGTTGCATGCTCACATTTTTTTGTTTAGTCAATGTAAGGAACTCGCTCAGGAAGTGAACTTTTATTCCAGCCCTAGTAAAAGTTCACTTCCAAACATTTCAAATAAGATACACTAAGATTTTACTAGTTTTTGTATACAGCATACACCCTGTATATGCATATTTACATATAATTTATATAATTTTTATATCAAAATTATATTTTACTTTACATGTGTATAGGTTATGTGTGTCTGTGTAAGTTTCCGTAGCCAGTTCATCAATTTTAGCAAAGTATTTATTTACATGAGGTCGTCAAATTTGGTACGAGCTTGAATCCCATTCATATACGTAGAACCAGCTCATTGCACCACATTGAGTTCATTTAGTTCGTAATCAGCGTCTGTGTCCTCATCGATCGCTTCGGCGTCACTCTGAGCGCTCTTCTCATCTTGTGCCGAGGTTTCATGCTCGCCATCCTTACTAAACAACACCTTAATGGCTCTGTCCATGGGATTGCTTTCGCCTATGCCGCCATATTGTTCGGCTTGATGTAGAATTTTTGCGGCTTCTTTGATCACCTCTCTGGGTAGTGGTGGTTTGGTGCTATTTTCATTAGCTTGCTGCCCCAAACTCTTGCCGAAACGCATGAAATTCTGATCGGGTTTACTGAAACGCATGAAATTCGGTGTAACTGTTGGTTGCTTTGCTGTGGCCGGTGTTCTACCGAAACGCATGAAATTGTCCGGTCGCCCGAAACGCATAAAATCTTGATTTTCGCCACGTTGTTCCTTTGGCGTGCGTCCGAAGCGCATGAAATCATTCTTAGAACTGCGACCGAAACGCATAAAATCATTAGAACTACCGCGTCCGAAACGCATAAAGTCTGAAGGATTTCTACCGAAGCGCATAAAATCACCGGAAGCACGACCGAAGCGTAGGAAGTCATTAGCGCTACGTCCAAAGCGCATAAAGTCATCGGCTGGTCGACCGAAACGCATGAAGTTGTCACCGCGTGAATCGCGTATACCCTCTTGACTGCGTTCAATGCGTCGACCCGCATCGGCGCTCTTATCGTAGTTAACCGTATAATCGTGATCGAGACTATTCACTTTGGGCACTTGTTCGAGCGCACGTTTGCCGAAGCGCATAAAGTCGGGTGAACTGCGCCCGAAGCGCATGAAATCTGCATCGCGTCCAAAACGCATGAAATCGGCATTCGCACGTCCGAAGCGCATGAAATTCTCATTAAACGATTTGCGACGACGCTCCTCCTCTTCGTCGGCCTTGGACTTACGAAATTTCAAAATAATCAAATTTTTCGTATAGTCAATATTTAACGATGCGATGGGATAACGAAACTCTACTTCGGTTGGATCGCGTCCAGTTTGTATGAAAGGTAATTTTTGTGAATTCTCAGTTCGTTCGTTGGATTCGCTCTCATTTAAATCGGCATCATCAGTGTCGGATATGGTGTTCAGTTGTTCATTTGGTGATTCTATGATTTCGCTTCGTATTGACGCCTGCAGTTGTAGCATGTACAAGAAGAAGACCAGTAGTGGACCCATATTGGTGATCGCTTGGATTAATGTGACCTGCAATTAGAGAAATTAAAACAAAAAATTAATCATGTAATTTCTTATTAAAATTATCTCGCAATCAATTGGTACTCTCTCTGTTCAGAGATTATACCGTCAGGTTTGATCATCATATCAGCATGAAAGACGTCATTAAACTTCATTAACAAGTGTCTCAGACACACGCCAATTTTCATGTTGCCTCTTAACATTTGAGCTGTTGCTACTTAACGGTGTATTGATTTTAATGACAACTCATGAGTGTCGTTAAATACTCGTGAGACTCTTTGTAATTGCGATAAATCAGTGACAAAAGACCATCAAACTAAGTTGTAAAATCAGCGAAGTCGGATCTCGACACTTAATAAACTTTTCTGAGTACAAATTGGCAACGTCTGTAGTTTTGGTAAACTGATACTCTTCGACAGTAGCATCAGAGCTTGTAAGATTCCAGTTTTTTTTACGACAACTGTGATCATTAAACTCTGCAGACTGATTTAAAGATATGGCAGATTACCACCGACAGATCTCTAATTGAAAATTAAACTCCAAATGAGTTAACATAATCCGATATTACTAAAACTCGATGCAAAAGTCTTAAGAGTGACACTATTAACAATATAGACCTGGTCTGACGCTTCTGACATTTTATAAACCGAAGTTTGTTTTAACAGAATGAAATGTTCATGCGGAAATAATACAGTTCAATCAAAAAGTTGACATGATGATGAGTTTCCAGAGACTGCCACAGGAAAATCAAACAACAGGGATTGGTGTGCTAAGATTAGACGTGATGAAATGAGCACCGAATGAGGTGAAGCAGTGGATGCACAAAAGAGGTTGTTACCGAGGAAAACATAAAAAGAGTCCACAAAATAATTTTGAATGACCGTAAAGTGAAGTTGTTCGCGAAAGCAGGTACTCTAAAGATATCAACTGAACGTGAATATTTGGGTATAAGAAAGCACTGTGCAAAGTGGGTAGAGCTCAATTTTGACCAAAAACAATGGCGCGTTGCTGATTCGGAGCAGTGTTTGGAGATGTTCAAGAGTAATAAACCGGAGTTTTTGCATTGATATGTGACAATAAATGTAACATATGATGGAGCTTTCACTCCAACATCTAATCGATAGTCATCCGTGGGAACTGCACACGATAAACCCGCTTCAAAGCTTGGAAAACGCAACAGTAAGCTGGCAGGGTTATGACGTCTGTATTTGGGAATGAGCGTGGAATAATTTCCATTGAAAACGATGATAATAAAGATATCATAAATTGGGTTTCGCATTGTTTCTGCATCCACTGTATTCTCCTGGTATGGCCTCCAGCGACTGTTTCCTTTTCTCAGAAAATGGTATCGAAAAGTTGTATGATCGCTTTAATAAGTGTATCACCCTTGAAATGAATTATGTCGAATAAAATAAAACGGGCTCTTCCAAAAAAATGTGTTTTACTATGGTATGCTGGAGACTTCTCATAAGCCGGTTGGAAACTTTTTGAATACGTAAGACGTAGAATTTTTCTAGTATATACTTGTATATGTATGAATATTGCCTATCCATAACATAATTGTATTATTAGATATAAAAAATGTAAAAGTATCATAAACTATTTCAGCTTTTCAAATATTGTTTAAATTTAACCTCAAACATTTATTGTATAAAGATAATTTTCTTTCGTTTCAGTGTTGCATTGTAAATTTCTAAATTTACTGGGTAGCTCTCTGGTGGCATCGATTTATAAATATACATATATAGCTGAGTATATGAACCGTTTCTTTTAGCAAAAAATGCTCTTCTGCTCTCTTTGCTATGTTTGAGCTCGCCTCTGTTTTGTATCAAAGATGTTCCACATTACTTAAAGTTAAGAAAATCATTTCCAAAAATCAAAAAGCAGTTCAGGTGTAACATGATATATGTAAGGCCCGAAATTTGTTGGAAAAAGTAGAATCGATACCACATAAATATGCGACCAGTCTTAAATGAGCTTGCGAAATGCGCATAGGCAATTTTTTAGAGATAATCAAAGTAGTGTAATATGGCTTCCTTGTTCGAATATACCTTATATAAAAAGTAGAAAGGATCTCTCAGTAAAATTATAACCCAAGTATAACTAATTAATAAAGCTCTAGTAAAGCGAACCTTGTTGTTTTGAATGGAACAGCACCATGTTTACTCTATTTTATAACGCGCATTCCAAGAGACCCCATAATATGCGGAGCAAAGGCCCTATTGCTGCTGTGAAGCCCATCCGCCAATGCGCGTAGCAATTGGAGCTTTGCCTATCCCATCATAGTTTGCGGGCTTATAAAATACACTTCGAGCAAGAACTGAAGCCGAACGACCGACCATAAAGCGCATTGCGCATTCGGTGAATGAGCCCAAAACGAGAGGCCATCGATCCCGATTTGGAGTGATGATAATCCACAATCCATTATTAAGACGCCGTCACATCTTCAAAAAGACACTGTTTGGTGTGCTCTATGGGCAGAGTCAATTATTGATCACTAGCATATTTCTAAAGAAATGAAAACGGCCCAAATGTTACAGTCAATAGGGAATGCTATACAGCCATGACTAATAACTTTTTTGTGCCTGAAACGGGCGTTGTTGATGGAGACGACCTTTGGTTCTAACAAGACGGCAGTACATGTCATACAACCACCAAAAATCCATTTATTGAAGAAACTTTGTGATGAGCGCATTGTCTCAAGTCGTGAATCTATGGCATGGTCTCCAAGGTTCTGTGATTTAACACCGCTGGACTATTTTTGTGCAGTCGCTTGCCTACGCCGATAAGCCCGAGACTATGATGAACAATGGAAGAGAATATTCGTTTGTGTTATTGCTGAAATACGGCCCTAATTGCGGCAAAAAGTGGTCGAAAATTCGGCCTTTCGACTGGAATTTATTCGAGCCAGTCCTGACGGTCGTTTGCCCAGAATCATTTTTTAACCCTTATAAAAAACCCTTTTCTTCACTAACTAAATTTTCGGCCATAACATTTATATGCATTTATTACTAAAAAACACCCTGTATTTTTTTTATAGATTTTACAAGGTTTCCTTCTCGATGTTAGAAAACTTTGTCTTGCATTTCAGGTGACGATATGCTCTATTCAAGATTTGGGTAAACTTTTTGGTAGTTTTGGCCATAGGTAAATTGGCCATTGGAAAACATAGAATTCCCTGAGTGTTAATCACGAACAACCTGATATTGACTTTTAGTCTCGTCTGGAAATCAAGACATGATACACAAACGCTTTGAAATAAGTATTTGATAATAACACCGGTCAACACGATTTTTGGGTCTGACAACTATGTACATGTTAAATTTTAGTTTCTCCTATGACAAAAATAAGGAAAAAATTTTTTTTTCGGTTAAAGTTTGCTTTCGTAGAAATTAGAGAAATTTTTCGATTCTTAAACAGAAATGACTGATTTTTATATTTTTTCCACAATTTCACTATAGATTATAATTCTTCTTCTTCTTAAACAATAATATATAAATGTAAAATAACAAGAAATTAGAGCTCATATGCTCTCATATAGCTCTCTCGTATTAATATACTTATCGATGTAGATCAGCCCAAAGCAAACTTAAAGAACTAAAGATTAACATTTAAGTATTTTTCAATGTCTGGAATCAGAATTCAAGCATGAGAACAGAAACCTCAAAAAAAATTTCTTTTTGTTGACCGGTGTAATATTTCAAACGTATAAAGCGCGAACTTAAAAATAAAATGAAAGAGAAAGCAAAATTATAAACATAGCCAAAAATTTTGAAATTTCCTTTTCATAATAATTATGAACTCACAGAATGCATTGAAAGGCGGCTTTTTCCAGGTTTTGACCAAACAATGGCTTCATAGGCTCACACTGGGATTAAATAGATGCTTAAATTGTATAACGCACGACTCTACATAACTAACGGTATTAAAATTTCCCTAAAGTAGCAAACACTGAATTGCAGTTGCTCATGAGCAACAAGCTTACAGCTGTGTCACGAGTCGTCACGTAACTGTGCTGACAACAATGCTCAAGTGTTACCGGTACAACTACAATACAATCGCCCCCCCTTTCTCCCCGCCAACACTCATTTGACTCTGACTGCCTGAGCAGACATTCACTCGTAGCTTAGAAAGATGTTTGTTGTAAAATATGAGCGAGTTGTGAAATAATAACGGCTCATACAAATATGCCACCAAGTTGTCACAATAAACAAGCAACAATAATAGAAACAAATTGATATGGAAAATGTGAGCTGATACGCGTCTGCGGCAGATTGATGATATGACTACTATGCGAAGCGGAACTTGTGGCATGCTATATACACACATATTTGAGTTTGTGACTTGACGAATGGTACAAAAGTGTTGAGAAAAGTGAAACCACGTCTTGTGTGGCATGCAGGATATGAGACAATGCGACGATGCACCAAGCCACGGCGACAACGGAAAAGCCAGCTTGATAAACTCCCGAAATACCTGTGAAGATTTGCTTAAGTAAGAGTAAGTGTCGCATGTACTGGCTGGCTGGCTGGCGCCCACGTGCGACAACTCAACAAAGCTTCCAGCTCATAAATCATAGCAGAGGAATGCTAAAGCACCGGTAGCTTTTAAATAGATAAACAAACGACGTGTGCCCATATGGCAGCACTGCCGCATACATATTTATTTACTTCCGTGTGCTTAAGGGAGAACTTGAGTTTAGCTAAGCATGCCTTGAAAAAGAAGCTCACAAATACATAAATTTGCATATATTGTATTTGTCTTGTATTTATTGTTGTATTTGTTTTCATATGTAGTAGTGGTTGCAATAAAAATCCAAATTCACGTTGCAATAAGTAGAAATTAACCCACTAAAATGGGTTATAAGTATTAGTTAAGCAAGTGCCGAGTCCCATTTCGACTCTGGTAACATACTCCAGTTACAACAACCTTTTCTAATCAAATACATGTTTGTACTTATATAGAACAGCCTCATACTATTGTAGAGGAACAATTGGAAAGAGGTGGGGACTCTCATCAAAAGTGATGTTCTCGCTCTTTGAAACCGTAATTAAGCCAATAACGTTGAAAAAACACACCAACTAAGCAGTTGCAGGGTGTACAAAAAGCGAACTTCATCGCCTGTCTGTAGTGCACTAAAGACAATTCCAACAACGACACTAAATGCCATTCTACAAATTTTGAGTGAAGCAACTTTTGTTATTGCGAAAAAAATGGATAAAAAGGAATTTCGTGTTGATCAAATAGTGCTTCTTTAGGAGAAAAATACAGCTAAAACAAAAACTTGGCTTAAATGACGAGTTTCCGGACGCAGCCCTAGGAAAATCAACCATCAAGGATTAGTACGTTTATTCATTATTTTTTTTTATTGGCGTAGACACCGCTTACGCGGTTATAGCCGAGCTTACAACAGCGCGCCAGTATCATCTTCTTTTCGCAAGGCGTTGCCAATTGGAGATTTCAACTGTAGCCAGACCCTTTACCACCTGGTATTTCCAACGAAGTGGAAGTCTTCCTCTATTTGCCCCAGCGGGTACTGCGTCGAATACTCTCAGAGCAGTAGAGTTTTCGTTCATTCGGACAACATGACGTAGCCAGCGAAGCCGCTGTCTCTTAATTCGCTGAACTATGTGAATGTCTACGTATATCTCGTACAGCTCATCGTTCCATCGAATGCGATATTCGCCATTGCCAATGCGCAAAGGACCATAAATCTTTCGCAGAACCTTTCTCTCGAAAACTCGTAACGTCGACTCATCAGATGTTGTCATCGCTCATGCCTCTGCACCATATAGCGGGACAGGTATGATGAATGATTTGTAGCGTTTGATCTTTGTTCATTGAGAAAGGTTTTTTTGTTGGCAAGAGATATCATATGGTGGATTTCGAGGCTGACGTTGTTGTTGGTGTTGATGCTGGTTCCACGACAGACGAAATTATCGACAACTTCGAAGGTATGACTGTCAGCAGTGACGTGGGTGCCTCGTCGCGAGCGCGACGACTGTTTGTTTGATAACAGAAGATATTTCGTCTTGTTCTCGCTCACAATAAGACCAAACGTTTCTCTTACTTATCCAGTCTGGAGATAGCAGAACTAACGGCGCGGTTGTTGAGGCCAATGATATCAATATCATCGTACTACGCCAGCAACTGTACATTCCGGACACTACCCCAGGAAGATCAACCGTCAAGAATTGGTATGAAAAGTTTTGACGTGATGAAATGACCATCGAAGACGGCGAACGCAGTGGACGCTTCAAAGAGGTTGTTGCCGCCGAAAACGTTAAAAATTCCACACAATAATTTTGAAGTAACGTTAAATGAAGTTGTTCGAGATAGTAGACACTCTAAAGATGTCGACTGAATGTGTTCATCACATCATTGACGAATATTTGAGTATAAAAAAGCTCTGTTCAAAGTGAGCTCACTTTTGACCAAAAACAACGACGAGATGATGATTCGGAGCTGTGTTTGGAGAAATTCAAGCGTAATAAACCTGAGTTTTTACATCGATATAGTATGACAATGGATGAAACATGGCTCCATCGTTTAGAAAAACGTAACAGTCGGCTGGCAAGGTTATGGCGTCTGCATATTGGGATGCGCATGGAATAATTTTTATTTACTACGAGTATCTTGAAAATGAAGAGTCATCAACAGCGACTATTACATAGCGTTATTGGATCACATTTGAAGGAAAAGAAAGTGCTGTTGCACCAAGTCAATACACCGTGTCACAAGTCAGTGAAAATTATGGAAAAATCTATAAACTCGGCTTCGAATTGCTTCCGCATCAACCGTATTCTGCACAACTTCTCGCCAGAAAGAAATGTTCGTCGAATGAAGGAGTGATCGTGCCGATGAGAAGTGATCGCCGAAACCTGGGGCCTATTTTGAAGCAAAAGACAAATCGTACCACAAAAATGGTTTCGAAAAGTGGGAGGGTCGCTATAATCCTTGAACTATGTTGAATAAATAAACGATTTTTGTTTAAAAAAAATGCTTTTTAGTATGGTAGTTCTGGACTCTTCAATTGACCTATTATGTATTAGGTGAATCTATTATCTTGAAGCTATTTTCTCTATAAATTTTCTATTGTTAACTTTTATGTTAATTTGCAAAACATAAGACCAACTCTAATGGACTTTTTACTCATTGCATGAATATGTCTATAAAACCAAACTATACAAACATATAAGTATATTTCTGAAGCAAAAATGCTACAAACTATTTACACCATTTACTATTGTAATTGATGCTCTTTTTCCCTACTATTTCACTTTCAGATGTAAATAACCATATTATCGTTAAGTCTTCCATTTCCGCCTTCAACACCTATCTATTTTTAACATTGAACGTGATCTGGCTAATTATTAGAGTTAAACACATTTTTTGGGTTAAGAAAGTTTATATACGTATATAGGTCTAAGTACATTAGGGTGAGCCAAAAAAAGAAATTAATATTCAAATTTATGTGCTAAAGTGAATTTAAGGAAAACCCTTAACTTCGGTTGCATCGAACCTAGAATGCCCTTATAAATAAAAAAAGTTTACCTTACAAAATGGTGATTTTGATCATTAACTTTGTATGACAGCTATATGGCATAATTGTCCGATGTAAACAATTTCTTTGAAGGGTCTAGTAATGTGAAGATATCTTGTCATTTTACATTTACTGCCTACAGACTTGTTCTGTAAGCAAATAGCTGCGAAGTCAGCTCTTAGACTGAGGGAATCCTCCCTTTTAGTTGCCAGTAACAAAGAGATATTCTATGATACTTCAAAAGTTCCCGTTCCTTCAGAGTTCAATCTAAATCCGATTCCTAATATTGCCTTTTCTTCCAAAGAAGAGTCGATAACCGAGTAGGAAGTTGTGCCTTTTCTGCAAAACAAAATCGTTTTCTGTCTACCAGACCACTGAGGTGTGTTCCAAGCGGAGATTACTGTAATTGAATAAAGCCTTCTTGTTCTGACAAGGGTTATGCTCAAAACAAGGAATATATCTATATATACACAGATAGCCAGGCGGCTTTAAGATACAACAAAATCTTAGGGTTTCGTCTAAGTTAGTGAAAAAATGTCTTGATTTCTTAGTGGATCTACGCTCTATTTCACTATAAACCTATAGGTTCCAGGACATAGTGATATACCAGGGAACTGTTAAACAGGTGACCCACTCTACAATTACACTCCGGAAATAGAAAATTTGTATGACTCTGGCTACTTGGTGATATCTAATTGACAAATATGTAATGAATTTAGCTGAGTATCGATGGAAGCAATCCCTGACTTCCTCAACAAGCAAGTAAACGTAACATGAATGGAATTTGGGCCGCTTATGCCGACTATTAAAGTTTAAAAGGAATGATATAAGAACTCTAGTAGGAGTGCTAACAGGACATGCCAGTAGACTTGGAACGGCGTAAAACGACTATTGTAGAAGGGAGGGAAAAGAGGAGAAGACATGTTTGAAAGCCTCCGAGCGATTGTAGAGGTCTATATAGGAAAATAAGCGCAACTTTCGGTCGAGGGTTTCTTGACAACATCACGGAAGTTGCTCAGAGAAAAATTTTCAAGATAACATGACGTGTGAAAAATTTCAGAGTGATATTTCAAATATTAAAAACTTGCTCGCCTATATACAGACAGACAGACCACTCAGCTGGTGGCGAAGTAAATTTCTGTCTCACCCTAATGTACATTTACATTTATATAAGCAAACAGACATTTTTATTGAAATATTGCCTCTATCTTTATATCAGGTCAATATGCACCAAAAATCTGACACATCTTTCAACTCTGCACCGTTGGTCAATAGCTCAGTTGTCTTCACGAACAATTGCAGTTATGTAGTGTGAGAGCGGGTACGAATTCCACTTTATTTATTTTTTGTTACATATTTCTTCATCAAGTTTACGTTAAGCTGCCACCTAACGATGTTGCTTCATATGTAAATTTTTCATTTTGTACATAAGTCCCCCACTCTCTGCAGCTGCCCTCTTTTACTTGTATTACCTATGATTTTTAACACGTGCAAGTGAAAATTGTATGAAAATTAAGTGCCTGCTGAACAATTAGAGCGCAAATGATGATTTTTAGTGCGTCTGCAAAATACCAAAAAAAACTGTGAATACTTAAATGGACGCCGTAACCCCGAAAAACTGTTATTCTCTCTTTTATTTCCCATTAAAACACCTTTGTGGCTGTGGTTTTTGCGTTTTGCCTGAGGTGTCTAGTGACGTTGAAGAGTTTCACACAATGTTTTGCAAACTGAAACCATGGAAAAGTTCGGTTTGAAATGGCTCCCGCCTGCGTTAGCAATCAACTCGTTAAATTTTCTGCTTGCCCTTGAAGCTTATGGCTTTTTCAAACTAAATTGTGTTATCATGTGCCCATATGTGATTTTATTTAAGCTTGGAAGGAGTTACATTTAAGTAAAGTATTTGTAAATAGTTCCTCAATTTGAGTAGACTGCCATAAACCGACTGCGAAACCAAAAAAAAAATGTCAAAGTCGCTCAAAATTAAGGTGATTCTCGTTCTTTTTTCGATATTCGTTGTTTGGTGTGATAGACGGTCAATAAGGAGTTCTGTTTAGCCATAGTGTGGCGATTGCGTGAGAACATCCGTCGAAAATGGAAGTAATTGTGGAAGAAAAGATTTTACACATATGATAATGCACCATCGCATGGGGTCACGATTATGGCCCAAAACGCAATATATACCAGCTATCAACCACCATATTCACCAAATTTGGTTCCGTTTCATTTTTTCTTGTTCCCCGATTGAAGAGATAAAAGAAAATTCAGTAAAGGGGCTGGAGACCATAAATAAATACTTTTTTTGTCACAATGTAATGTATATTGCCTGTTGAGTAGTGTCTGTTAAAAAAAAACTCTTTTATTTTGCTCTTGCTCTTGATGAGTTTGAAACTGACGACCCAGCGAAGTTCAAACCACGGCTCCTCAATGACTAAACAATATCTCACAAGTAACTCAATTTCTTTGCATTGTTATGTTCTTAACATCAGTAACTATAACCTGAATGAGGAACATGAAATTTTTTACTCTCAGAATGACAAGGTGGATACCCTATAAAATATATAACATATCGCTCATTTGCTGCAAGACCGGCAGAAGTCAAAAAAATCGATTTGCCAGAAAACGCGTTGAAATTTTTTACTCTCAGAATGACAAGGTGGATACCCTATAAAATATGTATATACCATATGATCTGTATGACGAGTTGAATTCATTTAACCATGGACATCTGCCTGCCGCTCTCTTTATACGCAAACTCTCAGCTTTTAAGATATTGCGCTAAAAATTTGCGCACGTTTTTTTCTCTGCAAAAAGCCGCTCTTTTGTCGGAACCGCCGATATCGGACTACTGGAAGATATATCTGCAATACAACTGACCGATCAAACTCAAGTCCTTTACTTTTTTATTTGAGAAGATATCTTCATCAAATTCAAGACAGATTATTAAGTAGCCTCAACAGGACTCGAGGGTTGTTTATATCAAAAAACGTCGTTAAAAATAGGTAACAAAACGTTTTATGTGCCAAACGTTGGTTGGTTATGTTTACGGTGAATGAAGCTGAACTGTTTGCATCAGTTGCCATAAGAAATGCAACCGAAGCGACTTTTTCTAGTTTGATCTTAAGATAGTTCGAGAACACTTTTCCATTTATTGTCTCTGAATGCCCTGAAACCTGGATTATTTTTGGCATGATTTTCTTTTCTTAACATGGTATGAACACGTTAAGGCCAGCGCTTTCTATTCCGTTAAAGGTTTAATAAAACCGAGATTTAACCTGTCTTGGTCGCCTTAGAATAAGAAAATCTAGATGATTTATAAAACGAAATCTTCATTACCCTGTTAAAATCCTATAATTCGTATATCTAAACTTGTCTAGATAGAGTTTACAATTAAAATGTCGGAGTATTTGAGAAGAGACACATTTTGGTTCCTGCTTAGATTTGAATTTCGATTTATATCCGTATTATAACTCGATGATTTTTTCAAAATATAGTACACCAAAATACATTTCTAAGTCAGCCGTTTTTTACCTTCTGCTGTAAGCATCAAGTACAACACTATTTTAGTCAGTCGAAAACATATGAAACAGTGTAACCTTATAGAGCACTCTGTTTGTTTTCAAAAATCTGAAAAAAGTATTCACGTCCTGGAAGAGTTACGAAACTATAAACAAACAAAGCTCTCAAATAATTAGAAAAGTAGGTAAAGGTAAAGTTGTCGCTGAGTAATATTACAATTTTTATGAAATTTTTTGAGATATATGTATTTCCTTGTCACATGAATATTGAATTTGATTTCAGACCTTTTGGTCTAACAAGTAATATTTTTAGACAATGGGGAAGAATAAATAATTTAATTTAGATTAGCCATCTCAATTTGTCTGAAGTGACTTTGAGATGACTTACATACATACATATGTACATTCTTGTCAACAACTTAGTTGGACACAAAAGCAATGCCGTCAGTTCCATCGCTTTTTTTTCTGTGTACTGACAACCATAAATTTGAGTTGAAGACGATAACTGAATATGAGAATATCATCATTGCTCTCTGGTTTTCTTTGCCTTTATGGATTTCACTCTGAAATGAAATGCAGTTCGCTCTCCGAAGAGGAAAGACGCAAAGTCTCTCATTATGGCTAAATATCGGTCATCATCTGTTGTAACTTATACTTATCAGGCTGATAAAAGTATTGTAACACAGTTTCAAGCAATACAAAAAGATTCAGTTGAGATATTCGTCGGCACTTTGTAGCAAAAATATTCAATGGGAATGCTCTATTACGATTTTTAGCACTCATAAAACACATAAGTTTATATATACAAGGTGCCTTCCGAAGTAAACAGGACTTTTTGAATCTAGCGCCCCCTGGTGGCGCCATCTATATGTTGACCGGTACGTTAGAATCTGCTATCTTCGATCTATCGATGGTCCAATGAGAATTTCATGACACTTCATTGATTGGAAGTGAAGTTATTGCGTTTTAAGTGTCAGTATGGTTGTGTTATCCGTGCGAAAATGAGCTTCGAACAAAGAGCCAACATCAAGTTTTTTTCTTTAATTGGTAAAACTTTTACTGAAACGTTTCAATTGATGAAACAAGTTTATGGCGATGTTTGCCTAGCCCGTAACAGAGTGCACGAGTGGCTTCCACGTTTTCAAAGTGGTCGTGAGGACATAAATTACGATCAATATGTGGGCCAATCAAAGTCCGTGATCACCGGAAATTTCATTCAAACTTTGCGTGAATTCATCGAAAATCAGCCGAAATTATTATTGAAATTCATGGAAATGGAATTAAAAATCTCCAAAACATCGATTTATAGCCTTTTGACCCAACATTTGGGCTTACGAAAGGTGTGTGCACGGTTTGTTCCGCACAAATTGACTGACGACCAAAAATTGCTCAGAATCCATCCAACGAAGGACGATTATTTGACCAAAAATCATATTTAAACCATTAACCACTCCCCGCATTCACCTGATATAGCACCGTGTGACTTCCTTCTTTTCGGAAAAATGCCTTTGCCCATGAAAGGAAAGCGTTATGCAGACATAGAGGCCATTCAAAAGGCTTGCACCGGCATACTGGCGGCCATACCGGCCAACGAGCTAAAACACTCGTTCGACATACTTTTGGACCGTGAAATAAATTGAATTTACCGAAAAACCCATTTGTTCTGTTTTTTTTTCAAGTCCTGTTTACTTTGGAACGCACTTTGTATGTACATAGTTTTAGCGTTATATTGAGGGAGCAGTGAATGAGAAAGTTCCTCTTCGAGTTAAATTAACTCTGCGGTTGTTGATATTATTGAAGTATGCATAATATTTTTGGGATAATATTTGACTCTCTAAGTGATTGTGAACTACTTATCGGTAACCCAAAAAAAAAATTTTTTGAAAATTTAAATTTTGAATATTTTTTTGTAAAACTATGTATGTATATGAAATTTTGAATATTTTTTGGAATAATGTTTGAAAAATAAAATTTTGAATTTTTTATAATACCATTTGGAACGGAAACGCCTCTGAGAGGTTGAGCACCTTTAACCTTATAAACTGAAATTTTTGAAAGTTAAAATTTTGAATATTTTTTTTGAATAATATTTGAAAATCAAACATCTCTGAGTGATTGAGAACTCTATGCTAAGTAGTCGGCACAAATTTTTTAAAATTTACTTAAAAAAATACAAAATTTTGAATATTTTTTGGAAAAATGTTTGGAAATAAAAAACTTGTATTTTTTTTTTTTGAAATACTATTTCAATCGAAAACTTAAAAACACAAATTTTTTAAAATGTACATTACAAAATGCAGAATATAGAATATTTTTGGAATAATTTTTTTGAAAATTAGAATTTTGAATATATTTTGAAGTGCCTACTATTTGAAATTGAAACGTCTCTGAGAGATTGAGAACAACTAGCCACCAACTCAAGACAGATATGATTTCAAAAATTGAAATTTTAAAATTTTTTTTTAAATAATGTTAAAAAAACGTCCTTAAGTGATTGAGAGAAACTTGCATAAATTCAAAGACATAAATTTTTGAAAGTTGAAATTTTGAATATTTTTTTGAAGTAATATTTGAAACGGAAACACCTCTGGGTAATGAAAAAAAACTTGCTGATAACTTAAAAATAAAATTTTTGAATATGGAAATTTTTAATATTTTTTGGGATAATATTTGAAAATCAAACATCTCTGAGTGTTCAAGAACAACTTGTCAATAACTCAAAAGCACAACATTTTGAAAATAACCTTTTAAATTTCCACTTCGATCCCAATCTTTACGCCAAACTTCCAGTATAAGTGATGAGTTTTTGTTTGTCTATCAAATTCACGTGTCAACCGTTTAAAATTACACACAACTTTTGGAGGTTAAAAATAAACGTTGAAACTTTAAAAACCGAGTTTGCGGTAAATTTCACACGCGGCACTAACTCATTCAATCATTTTCGTCCGACAAGTATCGAAAGTTCGAAACAAAACTATGCACTTTTGCTTCACCGGTCAAAACAACAACACCGTCGGATTTCCGTTTCCGCTTTTTTGTGACGCGGTAGAGAAATTCGCGCTATCCGTTTGACCACTGTCACTACCTGCGCCAACTGGGACCGATTATGATTGATGCCACGGCGTACAGTGATGTGGCTTTAAAGTGGCTGCTTTAGCTGGCCCGTAAGTCCGTTTCACCGTTATGTGTTAGGCACTTGTTGGCCGTGGAATAAGTTCGAGACTTCTGTGGCTTGTGTTGGATGCGCATCCTGTTTTATATGTGTGGCAGCCACAAAGGCAGCAGCCTAACACCAACACAGGCGTAGTGGTAAACTTTCGCGCTCACACACACACTCACATCACGAAGCGCAAGTATATATTTGCCTATGCCGCATCCTTTTTGCTTAGGCGCAACACATAATGTTTACAATGTTTGTCAACAGGCGACAAGTCACAACAACAACAACAACAACAACAGACGACATCTTCTTCTGCAACAACTTGTTAGCGTCCTTATGCTTTCCTTCGTGTGTTTGGTGTCGGCTATTGCTCGCCAGTTCGTTATCTGCGTTTGTATTGGTACTCGCTATCGTTTACCGGAAACACAAAGTGCAAATGTTTCAGCAACATTTCAATGTTGCTTGGCATTGAGCGACTTTCGCAACCTCGTAGAAACCTCTAGTTTCATGTTCAAAGGACATGGTCAATGTTTCACCGGCAAAAAGCGTTATGATATTCTAAAGTGTGTGTGTGTGTTATGTAATATCCACCTTTATGTGGGTGTCTTCAAAATAGTTGACCAAAAATAATATGAAAGCTGGCAAATAATGATTTAGTAATCTTTCCGCCTGTGCATTTGCGTATTCAGTATTCCGTTGCATTGTCGCTCCAGCTATTGTGGCGCATTTTAACTTGCTGACATTTGTCTTTATTAGCTTGAGATAAAAGTGGAGGTTTTGGAATCTGTGGGTTGACTTAATAAGAATGTTCATGTGATTTAAGGTATACATTTTTTATGTAATCCTATATTATATAATATATGCATATACTATATATAAATTCATTATTTTTGCATAAGCATAGTTGGATTAGGTAAGGTCGCGGGGTTGATCCAAAAATCGTTGGATCTCACTTAGGCAAATATTTGACCTTTGTGTGACCCAAAAACTCACTTCAGAAGTTGTTAAGAACAGGACACGAGGGAAACAATGGATATTTAAGCTTCAAGCGCAGGCATCCTAAAGGATAACTACTCGCCTTGGACCTCGTAACTGAACTCCATATTGTATCGCAAACCTAACTTAACCAAAAACTCCTTGAAGTGCATGAACTCATAAATCCACGAAGCGTTTTGAGCTTACCACAAATTTATTAAGGCGGTTAATATCAATTCCAGCCACTTTGCTATGATCTCCAAAAGTGTCACAACCGAGATATTTAAATCTCAATCTGGTAAAAGCCGAGTAATATAGGGGAAGATGAGAAGATGATTTCACTTCGTCTTTCTCCATACAACTTTGTCAAGGAGCGGTCAACAAAATATTTATTTGCACCACGCGTGTATCTATTAGGCAATGTTCAGTCAGAACACCTGCAATTGAGAGATTGACCTTGCTAAGTGGAAGTAGTGCGGACAACCGACTACTCGGATCTCATAGCTACACAAGTTCTGGTTGTTGAAAAGCGCCTGCCAAGCTCGCTGAAAGTCTATAGGTCAGGCGCCAGAAAGGCAAGAGCTATCAGACAACCCACTTGCTTCCAATCGGATGAAATAGGTTCATAGGTTTTGCAGTTTCCTGGCATTCCGCTGTGACCGGAAACCCATACAGTTCTAATATGGAAATGCTGCCCATGATGTCATACACTCTTTAACTAGTTTTGAGAGCACAGTCAGCGAGCTCTATTCTTCAGAGATGCATACCTACCTGATGATAGCCATGTCCGCTTGACAGACCTCACACAGTCTGGTTGCATAAAACTAGAGTTGATGGAGAGTTCCCGAACTCCACCTCCTACCGTCTCTTTTAACTTCGATCAATCCGGGAAGAAGCTCACGCCACCTCGTTTCTAACGGCTTCGTACCGCTTCCAACACCCTCCCAGGTGTGTGAGCCGAGAAACAAGAAGGTTCCGCGAAGCCGTGATCTAGGTTGTAAGAAATGCATAGTTAGAATGATCCGATTTAGGTCAAAAATTTTGTTTGCTAATTTGTTGCCATTTTGAAGGTCAAAAAAGTAATTATCACTCTCAGAGAAACCGTCATCCATATTCGCAAAAACCTGAAAGAGTCGATTTTCACAAGCTTCTCTTAAAGCGATTTCGTCTAAAGTGAAATCATTGGCCATAGACAGAAATGGGTATCAATCACTAGGGGCTGGCTCCGTATTATAAGTTGGTTGCATAAGAACAACTCCCCAGTTTTCGGAGCGCTATCAAGGTGTGTATATAGTATTGCGTACAATTTCTTTTCTTTTTTGCCAAAGTTGGCCGCTTTTGGGTGATTGTTTCATTCAGACAATTCTCCTTACAGTTTAGATCCGAATTAAAAGTTTGACCTTAGAGAAGCGTCTTATGGTAGATGTTTCCCTTTCTGACCGTCGATTCAGGCTTGATTTGCGTTTGCGCCGGTTCCCCGCGATTTCACCACGGTCGTTTTAGCTTATTGTTATATTAAGTGACTAATTTTTAATCATCAGTAACCATAAGCTTTATAAATGGATCGAATTTGTTGCGATTAAGTAATGATTCTATCAGATCCTTTTACGACATACTTAGATATATCAAACATAAATAAAGATATGAATATATAACTCTGCATAAATAATATATTCAAAAAGGGACAACTGTTATCTGAAAACGTCTAATTTGAAACGAATTATCTTTGCAATCCCCCAGATACCGAATATGTGACTAACCGAAAATGGGTGAAATTGGCCGAAGAAAGATATCTAGAAACTATAAGAACATTTTTCGCTACTACGTATATGAAGGGTGATCCAAGTAGATGTGTACTGGGTGAATTTTACGTCGAGATCTTAAATTGAAAGCGTACAAAATACAACTTGTACAAAAACAAGCCGCTCGACCTTCCCAAGCGACATCTTTTCGCTCTATGGGCTCTTGAAAAGTTCCAAGAAGATCCGTCGTTTTTGAGCCAAAATTTTTTCAGCAATGCAACCTATTTCTGGCTCAATGGGTAGGTAAACAAGCAAAATTGCCGCATTTAGGTCAAAGAGCAACCTGAAGAGATTCAAGACTTGAGATTTCATCCAGACGGTTCGTGTGGTTTGTGGGCCGGTGGATTCAAAAATGATGCCGGTGAGAACCGACTGTTTGATGCCTGAAATTGAAGCTCGTGATCACGGCGACGTTTGGTTTCAGCAAGACGGCGCCACTTCCCACACATCTTATCAATCAATGGCTTTATGGGGGAACACTTCGGTGAGCAGATAATTTCACGTTTTGGGCTGGTCGATTGGCCACCAAGATCGTGTGATATCACACCAACTGAGACGTAGCCACGGCCAACATTTGAAAGAAATAATTTGAAGTTCTTGTGTTTTTTCTTTAAACAAGTAGGAAACCTGGAAATTGAACTTCGGCATGCTTGGAATGCAATCTCCAAAGAAATTGTTCAGATCGGATAGCGTACTGCATGTAGCTGTCATACAAGCTGACTGAATAAAATGAAGTTCTTGTAAGGAATCGTTTATTCTATATTTATGAAGTGTATTATAGTTTCAGTGTAATTTAAGCTTTTGTTCACTTTTAATGATTTTTGAGGTTATATACATACATGTGTACTTTTATTTTCGTCTACAAATGTCTCTCTTCCTAATATAAATATGTTTTAGAGGCAGACCAAATGACCTTTCTTGACATTTTCAGTTCATTTTCACGTCAAAAACTGAATATTAATATTTATTTCAACGAATGGACTACAATGGAGTCCACAAAAAGACATTGTCTGTCAGGTGGAAAAGTATAATTGTGAATAAAAGAGCAGGAAATGCATGCATCATGGAAGAACATGCCATAAGTCTATTGTGGCACTGAAGAAGGTAAGCATATATTTTTGGGTGTAGATGTTTATGTTATTTTGCAAGTATTTATGTGTACTTTTTGATGCATTTTCATTTGGAGCGAAAAGACAGGTGCATATAAAAATACGCTAAACAAGAGTCAAAACCAGAAGACAACTTAAAATTGGCTTCGCAACATGAAGCTGAGCGTTCTTAATAGTATAAGTATTTGGATATGTTGTCAACATTTCGACGCCGTAATGGTAGAACGTTTAAATTAAATGAACAATTAAAACGCCCATCTTTTCAATTTTAACCCAAAACGCCCACCAAAGTGCCGTGTTGAAGCTTTGCAAAGCCAAACAATGCTGCCAGTATTGGAGCTGTTGCCACAAATTGGCTATGGATTGGCTAACCGGCAAACACTGCCATTACAAGCCGATTTGCATAGCTTACACATATACGCAGGCCTTTGTATGTGTGTGTGGCGCGGTTGGTGTGTAATTTGCGGTTAGTCTTCTAATGACACTTTCACAAGGAACTCTGAAGTTTCGCATATCTCAAGTATTGAAGAAATTCTTTCGCTTCTCCTTGGTTTTTGTTGTTTTGGTTTTATAGCGATGTAACTGTACACTTTGTGTCGCCTTTTATGGCATATTTCTACTCTGTTGGCCGTCTGCTCGGGCGTATGTTGCCGCGTAATTTGTTAACGCGGCCGTCAGAGTGTCGTCAGCGTTGGAAGCTGAAGTTTTTCTTCTTAATATCTACTGCCATGTAGGTACATATGTAGTAGGTACATAGTTTCCACGTGGCTCCTCTACTACTATTTTGGCTTAGCTTAAAAGTTTTTCTTAAAGCTTAGCAGTTTTTAAGTCTTAAACTAACTTTTAAGAATAACGTGAGACTTTTGAATAGTTTGCTTGATTAGATTTTAATTTTTAAAAACTTTGGGTTTGGATTTTCATTCTTGAAAAATAAGCTAACACAGGTGACTACTTTATTCCTGGTTCACTTTAGTTGCTCAATATTAACTAACGCCTTCATAAATTAAGACTTTTGCATCAACATACAGGGTTTGTCTGGAAAGCAATAGGATTGAGTCGATTAAAAAAAAAAATTATTGAACCAATCGTTACAATTCTTTAAAAACTTTCAAAATAGGCTCCGTCTGCGTCGATGCAGCGCTGCCAGCGCGATTTCCAAGCATTGAATGCGTCACGGAAAGCATTCTCCGAAATAGCCTTGAGAGCAGAGGTGTATGCTGCTTGGATACTCTCTGTCGTCTCAAAATTCTTGTATTTTTCGGCCTTTTCAGGCAAGGAAACAAAAAAGTCCGGGGGGAGGGGGGCACATCTGGGCTGTAGGGCGACTGCGGAAGCGTTCGGATGCCAGCCTTGGTTAGGTAGCTGTTCGTAAGAAAGGCGGTGTGAGGCGGGGCGTTGTCGTGGTGCAACTTCCAATCCGCTGCGATGTCTTGTCGGACCCGATTGACCCTACGTTTGAGTCTCTTGAGGACACTTCTTTGAGAACAAATTCATGCTGGACGATGCCTTTGATGTCAAAAATGACAATGAGTATCGTTTTCACTTTAGATGTGCTTATTGTTCCGATCTTCATGAGCGACCTTTTCCTGGCCCTTCAAAAAGGCACTTCTTGTTAAAGCAACATCTGGGTAGACCTGCTTGATCATATTAAACGTCTCTGTTGCAGATTTACCCAGTTTCACACAGAATTTAATCGCGTTCCTCTGCTCTAACGAACGCTGCATTTTCGACTTGCACCACTCACAGAACTATGTCGCGCGAAAATGTTTGTCCTGACTCTCTACGTGCTCGGAGACAACTGACCTGTCGCTCGTTCATTAGCTCGGAACGCCCTCTACCGTATACAGTCGGTGCGCGCATGCTTCGAAGTACAGTCGCGTTGGAAGAAAATCAGTCCTACAAGTATTACTTTCCGGACCCTGTAAGCCATTATTAATTTATATAGATTTTCATTCAGTGGTCCGGTCAGAACAATATGACGGCGGCGTTGATTTGGCTAATAACCTAGTATGAATTTTTCGTGAAGGCACCTCGTCAACTACAAAGGGTTTCCTTAAAAGGATTATTTTTTTTTCAGTCAGTTTGTTAAACTGTTATAGCTGTGGTTCAATATCGACGGCTACGACCCCTCAACAAAATCCTCGAGTCGCTAGCCAGCAGCTGATTGGAAAAAGACATAAACTACCCCGCACCGATATGGTCGCCTAGACGTAGTGAAACCCAGACGAAGAAGCTTCAGATGTATCGAAATATTGGTCAAAGAACATAACGAACGCCTCTCCAAGCAGTTTCGTAGAAACCATCCCTGCTGTTGTCTGCTAGAAGCGAAGCCACCTCCTAAGAACTTCAAGAGGTGCTTCCTTGATTAAGTCAACGACATTACCGACTAGACTTCAGACGCAGCAAACTTTAGATATGCACTGACCGCCATTCACAGCGGAGCCGTTAACACCTTCACCGACTCCCAGTCAGTAAACATCGTACTTGGAGTCAAACCAGACAAAGTCCTTGAATTGTCTTCACCGAAACTGAACTTTTACTGAGCCTGCCATTAGATAGCCCAACCTTACCATCTAATCCGGAACTAGTTAACCGCTATAATTACAACAACACAAAAAAATAGTTTTTTGGTTAGGGAAGTCAGTAAAAACGTCGACGAAAATACATGAATTCGGCCACTAATTGTCACATCCATCGTATTCTCCAGATCCAGCCCACGGCGACTACTTTCTGTTCTCAGATCTCAAAAGAATGCTCGCTTTAAATAAATTTGCGTGAAATGAAGAGGTGATCGCCGAAGCTAAGGCCTTTGTTGCAAAATCAATCAAGGTGGTTTGCTCTTCAATAACTGGTTTTATTCTGTTGCGAACATAAAATATGTGTCAAAGACATTTTTTGGCAAATAAAACATATTTGCTTTTAATTTTAATACTCTTTCGAAGAAGTTGCTAATTTATGGTAATTTAATTCATATAAGAAATCAAAACAATGACTCAGGCCGTTTTTCGCATTTCATTAATTAACGCCTAAAAATGTAAATTCCAATGAAAAAGTATGCAAAAAATGCTAAAATCTGTTAAAAACAAAGTTTTTTGTTTTTTTGTGTGATGAGTAAAGTTCATGTCAATCATTTACACGTGCTTTTCACGGTCAAAGCAAAAAAATACGCGCAGCAACAACGCAGTAAAAAATGCTTTGCCAAGGGATAGATCAAACTGTGCGCATGCGTAGCGAAGCACGGAAGCGTTTAAGTTATAAGTTTATGTTTGGTTTGCAGCTGAATAGGCCTAAGCGCTTTGAACTCCGCTACTACAGTATGTATAAATAGCTGTGTGTACATACATACATACATTTGCAGGTTTGAAGTTGAAAGCAACACTAAATAACAACTCGTCCGTCCGGTCGTTAGTAAGTGCCATTAAATTTGATAATTTTATAAGGTTCCAATGTCAATGAAATGAAATTGAATGGGTGTGCTGAACATTTGTGGGCTTCTAGTGTTAACCTGCTCTACTAAACATACATATGTATATCTATAAACTACTACAAGTATGTAGATACAAATATATATAATACAATTTACTATATATACTTAACATATACCAATATTATTTTGGTAAGAATATTTAATTCGGAATATTTCTAATTTTCAATACCAAATATTAGTTTTTCTCGAGATCCTTGGAGCTTCTAGGTTATTCAACCTGAATAAAGCACTTCTTCAAGTTGTTCAGAATTATTCCTCGATTATTTATAAAAACTGCTATCGCGGACCGTATTAGTTCACAAACCCATATTGGCCTACTTTTATGACCGCTTAATACTGGTTGTTCCCTAATTGAACGAAAAACTTAACCTCAATATATGATATAGATAATGAAAAGCTCAAAACCAAACCAACGACTATGAAAATAAACCTTTCCTTTATTAGCGTAGTAACCGATTGGCACCATTTGGAGATTCCAAGTGTAGCCAGATCCTTCTCCACCTGGTCTTTCTAAACGGAGTACAGCGCTGGAGTGTTTTCAGTCAAAGGGATGACATGACCTAGCCAGCGTAGCCACTGTCTCTTAATTCGCTGAACTATGTCAATGTCGTCGCACATCTCATACAGCTCAACGTTGCATCGACTGCGGTATTCGCCGTTGCCAACGCGCAAAGAGCCATAAATCTTTCGCAGAGCCTTACTCTTGAAAACTCGTAGCGCCGACTTATCAGATGTTGTCATCATCCACGCCTCTGCACTATATAGCAGGACGGGGATGATGAGTGACTTGGTGTTTGTCCGTCGACAAAGGACTTTACTTCTCAATTGCCTACTCAGTCCGAAGTACCACCTGTTGGCAAGAGTTATTCTGTACTGGACTTTGAGGTTAATGTTGTTGTTGGTGTTAATGCTGGTTCCGAGATAGACGAAATTATCTACGACTTCGAAGTTATGACTGTCATCAGTGACGTGGGAGTCAAATTGCGAATGCGACGATTGTTTGTTTGATGACAAGAGATATTTCGTCTTGTCCTCATTTACTACCAGACCCATTTGCTTCGCTTCCTTATCCAGCTTGGAAAAAGCAGAACTAACGGCGCGGTTGTTGAGGCCAATGATATCAATTTCATCACCATACGCTAGCAGCTGTACACTCTTATAGAAGATTGTACCTTTTTCGTTCATCTCTGAAGCTCGAATTTTTTTCTCTAGTAGTAGACTGAGAAATCACACAATATGGAGTCGCCTTGTTTCGAACTTCGTTTGATATCGAACGGCTCGGCTCCTGATCCTAACGGAGCTTTTGGTATTGTTCAACGTCAGTTTACTTAGTTAGTTTTGCGGGGATACCAAATTCAGACATCGCGGCATAAAGGCAGCTCCTTACCGTTCTGTCAAAAGCAACTTTGAAATCGACGCGACGAGGACGTGGTGTGTGGCGTTCCTCTTTTCACAGATCTTTTCAGTCAGTTGTTGATTTTCCAGTCCTAAACCCACACTGATATGGTCCAATCAGTTAATTGACGGTGGGCTTTAATCTTTCACACAGTACACTTCGTAGAACCTTATTTGCGATGTTGAGGAGGCTTATCCCACGGTAGTTGGCGCAGATTGTGGGATCTCCTTTTTGGTGGATTGAGTAGAGCACACTTATATTCCAATCGTCGGGCACGCTTTTATCCGACCATAATCTACAAAAAAGCTGACACGTATTTAAATAGCTCCGCCAGCAATCGATCGTCCCCCGCCGCTTTGTTGTTCTTCGGACGGTTAATTGCTAAACGAACATCTTCATTTTCGGGCAATGGAACGTCGACTCCATCGTCATCGATTGGGGAATCGCGTTCGCCTTCTCCTGGAGTTAGACTTTCACTGCTATTCAGCAGACTGGAAAAGTGATCCATCTACAATTTGGTCTTGAAACCCTCCGTCAGTCACCGCATCTTTTCGTAGAGTTTTCGCAAATAATCGCACAAATATGATTCCTTTGCCTTGAAATAAAAAAAAATATATTTGAATAATATCATATATAAAAAAAAAAAAAATTAAAGATATCGATCTTTTTCGAATTCAAGGTTCACGATTATCGATATTTTTCTTTTAACAAAAAGCTACAATAGAAAAATTTTAGTTCGAAAATTATTATTTTTTACCCCAGTAGTTTTTATATTAAAAGATGAAAATCTTTAAGTATTGGCGATAATAATCGAAATATAACAGCTAAAGCTTCGATTATTTTTTACCAAAAAATTATCAATTGAGAAAATCGGTTTTTTTCTAAAAATATCGATGAAATTTTATCGAAAATTCATTGCGTAACTTCATACATTTTTTATTAAAATTTTTAACCTATTGTTATATTTATCGAAAAATAAGAGTTACAAATATCGATCAATACGATTATAGAAAAATAAAATATTAAGGTTTTTTTAGAAAAGCGATTTTCTGCAAGTATGAACAAAAAGAATGCAGCAAAATAATAATAGTCAAACTTAAAAATATCGATGAGTTTTGATCGCAAATGATTTTTTAACTTCAGTATTTTTTATATTAAAAGATGAAAAGTTCTAACTATTGACGATAGTTATCGAAATTCAAGAATTCAAAACTGTAATTATGCTTTTAGCGAAAGACATTCAATTGAGAGAATCGATTTTTTCTAAAAATATCGATAATTTTTTATCGAAAATTTCGTAACTTAGTTTTTCTTTTATTTGTTATATATACTGAAAAACAAGGGTAAAAAATAACGATATACATTTTTATCGAAAAATAAGTTTGAAGAAAATCGATTCTTTAAAAAAAAATTACGAAAGTACGAATAAGTGTGGCCGAAAAATTATGTGTGCTTATAATGATTATATCTAATTTGATCAAAGAACCGGGCTCAATATTTCGGAAAGTATTTAAATTTTGTCCCAAAATTTACAGCCTATAATACCGGAATTTCGTACTGTGATACAGTCACAGATCGCTAAATTTGAGATTTTAAATTAGAGACAATTTTTGCGACTTGAGAAAATTTTGCAATTCAGTACATAACAGTAACTCTATATTATGGTGTGTTAATAAAGCAGTTAGTACTGTGCCCGCAAAATCTCTTCGCATAAAATCGCCATCTAAATAGTTAATATTCTACTTATATAACAGCAATTACGTGCAATGACCTTCACAACCTCACAGATAAACACACCCTCTCTGACACAAATACATATATTTATTTGTTGTGCTATTCACCATTTTCCAATTAGTTGAAATTCTTTGACAGACGTTTAAATTTAATTCGAGCTCTGTTTCACTTCAAGTGCTCTTATCTGCAACGAACCAAAACAAACGCTCTCACGACTTCACATTTCGGCTGCAATTTAAATATGCACAAACATACATAATATGAATATTCGTATGTAACTGCACGTATTTGACATGCGCGCCAGCCGCACTTACGAAATCAATAAAAATTCGCCGAACTTTTTGGAGAGCAAAAATGCTGAAATGCAAACAAGAGCCGGGTTTTTGGCAATTTTCAGTTGACCGAGTCAGAAGCGAAAGAAAAATTTAATAAACGGCAGACTGGTAATGCGTGGATGTGTGTATGTATGTGTTGTTTGCGGCATAAGTTAGCGGTGGGGCGCATGCGCGAGTGAGAGTAAAACTTGTAACCAGATGCTATTATATACATATATAATAAATATTTATTTAATTTTATTGTATTTATAAATCGAGTTAAATTGCGGTCGTTACATTCAAATACAATCACACATACTTACAAACTAACTGAATTGCATTCGTTTAAGCCGCTCACGACTGCCTGCGGTACTGGACGCTGTGACTCAAGCGTCTGTTGTTGCTGAAGCGCAGCCTCAAGTGGGGCAGCGATACGTTTGCTACTGGCAAAGTTCAAATCGACACACACACATACATGCATATACAGTTATTTGATATATGTATATATGTAAATATGTATTCATTGAAATATATAGGCTTACAAAGCGTTTGAGCCAAGTGAGAGTGCAACAAAATTAACGTAGGCATGTGAATGCACATACATATATACATATTTTTATATATA